>NW_026512833.1:0-190000 GCF_027579735.1 Bombina bombina
AATTCTGTACCTTTCTGAAACAATGTTTCTGAAATCAGAGATTAAGAACGGAATTGATCCAAATTTCTTTGAAGAAAACGTAATCAGCCCCATAACCAGCTGAGCTGGAATAAGGGCCGCACCTTCATAGGTACTTAGGAGCTGGCTATAGTTTCTATAAGGCTTGGATATATTCCAAACTGGAAATAGTTTCCAAACTGATACCGCTCCTGAGGATGAAGGATCAGGCTTTTGTTCCTTGTGAGGAAAGGAACTAAAATGATTATTTACCCTGGAAAGAAAGGGAAAGCAAAGATGACTTAGAAGACATGTCAGCATTCCAAGTTTAATCCATAAAGCTTCTCTAGCTAAAATAGCTAGAGACATATACCTGACATCAACTCTAATGATTTTTTTTTTTTTTTTACCTTTATTTATTCTCACTCAAAAATCATATACAATAATCATCAAATAAGGAGGTCAACAGCATGATAACAGAACAAAACATAACTTTGGTGCATATCTTGCAATAATAACATAAAACATGTTTGTCTATATGTCACAATTTGAACCTTATTATGAACTATACCTGCTACATGACCTCCTACAATAGCAGTTGAGATATTTTTCTAATTCATAAAACAAATATAAAAAAACACAAACAAACAAACACAAACACAAACACACACACAAACAAACAAAAAAACAAAAAAACAAAAAAAAAAAAAAAAAAACAAAAAAAAAGGGGGGGGTTCCTTCCTCTCACTCAGCAGCCCCCCACCCATCGTCCCCTACCCTACCTCTCTAAAATTTGAAACCCACATCGGTGGAAACTCATTCAAGACTACCAAGTCAGCAAAACATTTGGAGCTAAGAAAAGGGTTAAGAATATGTTTTTGTATAGCAAGCGAATAGGATTTAATTATAGGTAGCCAAGTATGAATAAATTTTGCTATTTTCTTTTCAGAGGCTAATCTTTTATAAAAAGATTTAAATATAATGTGTTTTGAATCTCTTTAAGGAATGCCCCCATAGAGGGCGCTTCTTGGGCCACCAATTTTTAATGATGAGAAATCTTACTATTAAAATAGAGATTTTAACCACATATTGAAAATGCACTGGCATATCCTTGGATAATTCAAAGAGAAATATCTGCTCTGGAGATATTTGCCATGATTCTTTAAATATCTGGGTAAATCCAATACTGGATTTTTTGCCATAACTGAAATATTTTAGGACAAAGCCAAAAGATGTGTAACATATCCGCTTTAGGGTACCGGCAGCGATTACAAACAAAAACCTGGTTAGGGAAAAAACGTGACATCTTGAAAGGTGTCAGATAATAATTATTAACAAGTTTAAAATGTGACTCTTTCCAGCTTGTAGGAATAACACATTTATCCAAAGAATCAAAACTCTGCTTAATGGTGTCTGCCTCGCACCTAGGCAATATCTTCATCCAACTATTACATAAATTCTCTAACACAGGCAAGCTTTGTTTAGCCAACAACAGATCATATAATAAAGAGATAGATGTATTACCATTCCTAAATTTATTAATACAGATGCCAAGGTCTGCCCATTTGTCCATTACGTCCATAACGAGATTCTGTTTATAGCAAAAATGAGCTAGCTGGAGATATGCAAAATCATTACTCCTATCCAAGCCATATTGAAAAAGAGGGTTTCTCGCGGAAGCATTTCCATGTTTTCATTAAGTGCTTGGATTACATTAATAAGCCCTTCTCTTCCCATAATCTGAACATTTTATATTGGCACCCTGGCTTAAAGTCTGGATTCCCAATTATAGGTAAGAATTTCGAAAAGTGTGGTTCAATTTGCATGATATTACACAACCTTTGCCACGCTATAACAATATTTTTAATTGTAATCATTGATCTAACCTTAAATGTAAGTGACTTTAAAGTACAATGTAACAAAGCTTTTAAAGCAAAAGGTTGTATAAGAAAACTTTCTATATCAATAGTTGCAAAATTATTAAATCTGTAATCCAATCTAACGCTATTTTAGCTAACGTAGCCAGATTATAAAATCGAAGATTGGAAGAGCTAAGCCTGCCGCGTTACGCTTCTGCATTAGTTTATTTAAAGAAATACGTGGGTTTTTTCCTCCCCATATAAACCTGGATACAGATCTTTGAAAACACTGTATATCTCTATTGGCAAGCAGTAGAGGTAGATTCTGTAATGGATATAAAATACGTGGAAGCATAATTGATTTGATTAAATTTATTCGAGCAGAGATAGATAAAGGAAAGGCGGCCCAGAGCTCTAGATCTTTCTTTGCCTTCTCTAAAATTGGATGAAAATTTAAATTATACCATTTTTGTGGATTTTTATGCAGTATGATACCTAAATATCTAAAGGACTCTACTATTTTAAAAGGATGAGATTGACAGCTCGCCCTAACTTATTTACCCATAAAAGTTCGCTTTTTTCAAAATTTATTTTATAGCCGGAGATAGAACTAAATTCGGCTAACATGAATTGAATTAGTGGCATAGTTTGTGGGGTATTCTCACAAACTATAACAAGTCATCCGCATACAGTAATACTTTCATCGTATGAGAACCAAAAGAGACCCCCGATAAATTATCCCTCACCAGATTGCGAGCGGTTCAAGTGCCATATTAAATAGTAGAGGGGATAAAGGGCATCCCTGCCTAGTACCCCTTTCGAGTGTTAATTTTGGTGACAAAGCATCATTAACTATAAGATAGGATATCGGAGAATCATATATTTTGCGGACAAAGAGCATAAACTGATCCTTTAAACCGAATTTTTCCATAGCCTGAAAAATAAATAACACCATATGATCGAATCAAACGCTTTTTCTGCGTCAAGCGTAAGTAGTGCGAGATCAGTAGACCTCTTGCTTAATTTACTCTTTTCCAAATTCCAGAAATAGTCTAATAATAAAGTAACCTTACGGATATTTTAGCGAACTCCTGGCAGTCATGAATCCCGTCTGATCGGGATGTATAATATATTCTAACCCTTTAGCAAGCCTAGTCGCGATAATAGAAGTTAAAATCTTATAATCACTATTCAGTACAGAAATCGGTCTATAAGAGGCCGGATTTTCCGCATCTTTATTTTTTTTCAGGATTAAAGAAATATTAGCCGCCGCGAAATATTTAGACATAGGATTATTAGAGCAGAAATAGTCATTGTATAATTTTTCCAACGAAATTTTAATTTCATCTGCTAAGATTTTATAATATTCTGCGGGTAACAAATCCGGGCCGCCGCTTTGCCCTTTTTCATTTTTTCTATTGCTTTAAGAATTTCTTCCCCTGATATCGTGCATTTAAAATTTTAAGATATTCAGACGGGATTATAGGCATTTTTTATCTTTGTCCAGAATTTTTCTAGGTTATCCATATTGATATTGACCTTATTATAAATTTTCTTAGAAAATGCATGAAAAACTTGACTTATGTTTTCCGAATCTAAATATCTATTGCCTTCTGTTTTGATTGCGGATATAAAATTCCGGCTCTTCT
Organism: Bombina bombina; assembly: GCF_027579735.1. Lineage (NCBI taxonomy): Eukaryota > Metazoa > Chordata > Amphibia > Anura > Bombinatoridae > Bombina > Bombina bombina. The sequence goes on from NW_026512833.1 coordinate 3,506, forward strand.
ATTTTTAACTAACCTAGCTAAGTGTTTGGCTGAGCAGCCAAATGAACCTTTAAACTGAATATTAAGTTTTACCTCCTCCCGATAAGACTTTTGCTTTAACATAATATCACGGTCTTTTCTGGCTGCACAATATATTTCCCAATTTTCTTTAGATCTCTCATTACAACATTTCTATAAGCGTTCCTTATCCTATTAGCAGCTTGAATTTCACTTGCCCTATTTTTTTTATTCCAGGCGTATAAATACGCCTTGATTTCCCCTCTTAACACGGCTTTAGAGGCCTCCCAAAAAGTCTCAATTTTGTTAAAGCTGGCAATGTTAAAGGAGACGTAATCTTTCCATTTCTGCTTTAACCAAAGAGTAAATCTAGGATTATTTACCCAGAAACGAGGAAAGACAAAGTTTTGCGAGCCATTTTTAGTTCTTGTCAGGGTTGGAAAAATTAAAGAGATAATGGCATGATCCGATATTTCTATATCATTTATCCGTGGAATTATATTCATGATAGAGAGTGATTCTGAAACAAATAAGAAATCAATCCGAGAAAACGTTTATGGGACTTGGATTCACAAGTGTAGACCTTAGCATCTGGATTATTAATCCTCCAAATATCAAACATCTTAAGTTTAGAAAGAAAAGATTTAAAAGTTTTTGCAATCCTATTATAATCATGCATCTTTTTCTTTGATAATCTATCCAGCTCCGGAACAGGGGACATGTTAAAATCACCTCCAATTATGAGATTCTGACCCTTAAAAGGATATAATTTTATTTTTAATTTTACCCAGAATAGAGGGCTGTGTATATTAGGGCCATAGAGATGCATAGTACAAAGCGAACACCATTAATTAAAACTTGAGCAATAATGTATCTAGCTTCCATATCCAGGTCTGTATTGATGACTTTAACCTCTAAATCTTTATGAAATAGAATTGCCACTCCAGCCTTCCTGTTTCTGACAGTGTAGCTATTAGATCACCTACCCACTTCATCTTGAGTTTAGGCAATTCCACTTCAGAAAGATGTAGCTCTTGCAAGAATACCACATCCGGTTTATGTTTGGCTAAACATTTAATTATAAGTTTACGCTTTTTTTGCGAAGATACTCCACCAACATTCCATGACAGGAAGTTCACATTTTTACTCTGATTAAAACTCATCATCTCTTCTCTATTTTAAGTAGCATTTTCACTGTCAATATCAAGCCGTTAAATCATGGGGAGGGGCAGTAGGGGGGTGAGGGAGGGCAAAAAAAAAGAGGAGAGGAAGAGGGGGGAAAGGGAAAAAAAAAAAAAAAAAAAAAAAAAAACCCAACATACCTAAAACACTCTATGCAAAAAAAACATAAAATCCCGACATCGTCTAAACGACGTGGGGACCGCCATAAGGACCATTTAAGGAAAAATATGCAGGACATATCCTTGTCATTATGGAATATCTGGAGTGAACAGAATATACTCAATCTTTATAATAATGCGCAAGACTTAACTACAAAAAAGGCATACATAAGATATCTTTAAATATATGAGCATCATCCAACCGATGAATAATATGAACCACCCTTTCAGATCTATTTGTTCATAGAAGAAATATATTCTTGTACCTCTGTAACATTATTAAAAGTGTACCTGTTTTCATTATCGTCTAGAACAATCTTAGCAGGGTATATAAGTCGGCTTTTAAGCCCTTATTGATGAGTTGTGTACAATAAGGTGACATAATTTTTCTTTTAGCAGAGGTTTCAGTGGAAAAATCCTGGAACAATAGTACTTTCTTATTACCTATCAAAAGTGTATCCATTTTCTATAGAGTCTCATGAGTTCTATCTTATCCTGAAATTTAAGTAATTTAAAAATACACATTCATCTCTGTCAAACCCCTTATTTTTATTTTTTGGGCCGATTCTGTGAGCTCTTTCAACTGCTAGAGGGAGGTGCTGAGGAGGTAATCCCAAGGCTAGTGGAAGTGTGTTAGCGGTAAAATTCAATAAATCCTCGTACTCAGATGATTCAGGTAGCCCTACTATTCTAATATTATTACGCCTGGAACGGTCTTCTAGGTCGTCCAGGCGATTCTGTAAATTACAGATTCTAGATTCATGTTTATGAATTTGGTTATCCTGATTATTAACTAAGTCCTCCAGATCTGAGATTCTGGTCTCCGCCTCTGTTAATCTATTAGCGAAGTGTCTTACTTCAGAAGATAAAGAGGATATCTCTAAGGAGATACTTGACAAGTCCTGTTTAATTTCTGCAAATTGGGGTGTGAATATTCTGAGAGTTGAGTCATTAAAGGTTGCATATTTAACGTTGAAATATCCCCTTCAGCAATAGAGTCTAGACTAGTATCTGTATTCCTAACTTTCCTATCCTATCCCTTATTTTTGCAGGCATAGTGAGTGAAGTGTTTTTAGCCTGCGTGATAAATCTATCCATGTGCTGATGTACCGTGCAAGAGAAAGAAACAAACAAAAAAAAAAAAAAAAAAAAAAAAAGATTTTTTTTCCCTTTTAAGATTAAACACAAATATCAACACGCTAAATGCCAATTACGTGACCCGTTAAATATAAAACACAAACCTTAGTGGTGTAATACAAAACAAACAAACAATGTATCCAATTAAATCAACATTGATCCCTTACATGTGTGTGTTTATAGACAAGGAGGAAAAAAAGAACAGAGAGGGGAGGGGAAAAAAAAAAAAAAAAGTTTCCCCTCTCTCTTCTTCTCCCTCTGAAGTGACTAATGTCTTGTAAGAACCAGCAACTATTCACTGATATCTCTCACAAGACTACTACTAAATAGATGCAGCAAAAATTACATTCTATTACATAAATGTGCATAGGAAAAAAAGCATAACCTCTTTTCCTGTGAAGTGAAGAAAAAAACAAGAAAAAGGAAAAGAAACCAAGGGAAGAAAAGCAGGATATATATCAAGTCCAGATCAACAACTTCTCTCACATAAAATGATTATGTTAAATAAAGAACTGCTTGAAACGTCGTGTTTTTTTTTTTTTTTTTTTTTCCTTTTAACTCCTTCAATTTATCCTCTTCTTATGGAGCAAGGTTATTAAAGTAAAGCACTTAGATTTTGACCCTGAGTTTAACTTTTTCACCGTCCTCTCAATACCGTTCACAGACAGAGATGGCTTTAGACCTCCTTATTTAGCAGGGACAAACAACCCATATGATGATAGCAAATAACTGTCCCTTAAATAAATTGCAGAGAGCATGAATATTTCAGTGCAGCTTAGCGTCCAGAACACTTTATCCAAATTTTATGTAGCTGAAAAGATATATTTTTTTTTTTTTTTATCCAAAACTTGTTTAGTAACTGAGAACCAGGATTTTAAATTAAGTATTTAAATATCTCCCATATGGAAACACTCATGTATACTTGCGGCTTTCAGAAGTGAGAATGGAACTTACTTCAGAGAGTAAAAAGCACTCTTAAACAGACGCTGCTTAGTGGGCAGCAATATGCCGGGGTATAACTTCCTCTACCAGGCAGGGCTAGCTGGCTCTAAACGAAAGGCCCAGGAGCTTGCATCTTCAGATCTCAGCCCACAAGGCTCAGCAGACAGATACTGGACACCTCCAACCTCTCTCTGCTACAGCTTACCAGCGGGACCTCAGATTCCAATAACGCTCCTTACATCGCCTTTGATAACGCTGATATGTAACCAGCAGCACAGCTCCCAAACGGTAGGTTTCCTTTTTTCCCCGGCAGCTTCTTTCCTTATGCGGCTTGACGAAATCTTTAGCGGACACACCGCTCTTCTCAGTGGCTTCCAACACCGTCGGCGCCTATAGCGCCAAATGCCTGCATCCAGCCCCAAAAGAAAAGGGCCACGAGGCGGATGGCGGAGGGAGATGGTAGCGTGGTAGGAGCGATACTTCCACCACCACGGAGAAACACAACCAGCGTGCAGATACTCCGCCCTCAACCGGAAGCCCCTTCAGGAATAAAGTTTTATTGAAACAAATATGGAGCAGAAAGATCTTCTGGGGTGTTGTCTTTGATGCTTCCTCCTATCTAATGATATCAAAAGATGGTATCACCAATAAAATTATTAGCATGTTATAGAATAATAATAATGCTATAAAATTATGATCTGTTACTTGTTGCGCTAAAGCTTCTAATCAAAAAGTTGAAGCTGCAGCAACATCCGCTAAAAATATAGCAGGTCTAAGAAGATTACCTGAACATAAGTAAGCTTTTCTTAGAAAGGATTCAATTTTCCTATCTAAAGGATCCTTAAATGAAGTACTATCTGCCGTAGGAATAGTAGTACATTAGCAGGAGTAGAGATAGCCCCATAACCTTAGGGATTTTTGTCTCAAAAAACTCTAATCTGTCAGATGGCACAGGATATAATTTGCTTAAACGTCTAGAAGGAGTAAATAAATTACCCAAATTATTCCATTCCCTGGAAATTACTTCAGAAATAGCATCAGGGAGATAAAACACTTCTGGAATAACTACAGGAGATTTAAAAACCTTATTTAAACGTTTACATTTAGAATCAAGAGGACCAGAATCCTCTATTTCTAATGCAAATAACACTTCTTTAAGTAAAGAACGAATAAATTCCATCTTGAACAAATACAAAGATTTATCAGCATCAACCTCTGAGACAGAAACCTCTGAACCAGAAGAACCATTATCAGTATCAGAATGATGATGTTCATTTAAAAATTGATCTGAAAAAAGAGAAGTTTTAAAAGACTTTATGTATACTAGAAGGAGAAATAACAGACATAGCCTTCTTAATGGATTTAAAAAATAAAATCTCTTATGTTATCAGGAACACTCTGAAAATTAGATGTTGACGGAACAGCAACAGGTAATGTAACAGTACTAAAGGAAATTTTATCTGCATTAATAAGTTTGACATGACATGCAATACAAATAACAGCTGGAGAAACAGATACCAAAAGTTTATAGCAGATACACTTAGCTTGGTAGCTCCAGCACTGTGCAGTGATTTTCCTGAAGTAACTTCTGACTCAGTTGCAACGTGGAACATCTTGCAATATGTAAAAGAAAAAAACAACATATAAAGCAAAATTGATCAAATTCCTTAAATGACAGTTTCAGGAATGGGAAAAAATGCCAAAGAACAAGCTTCTAGCAACCAGAAGCAATAAAAAAACATAAATAATGTGGAGACAAAAGTGACGCCCATATTTTTTCGCGCCAAATAAGACGCCCACATTATTTGGCGCCTAAATGCTTTTTGGCGCCAAAAATGACGCCACATCCGGAACGCCAACATTTTTGGCGCAAAATAACGTCAAAGAATGACGCAACTTCCGGCGACACGTATGACGCCGGAAACGGAAATAGAATTTTTGCGCCAAAAAAGTCCGCGACAAGAATGACGCAATAAAATGAAGCATTTTCAGCCCCCGCGAGCCTAACAGCCCACAGGGAAAAAGTCAAATTTTAAGGTAAAAAATGTTAAATTAAAATGCATTATCCCAAATATGAAACTGACTGTCTGAAAAATAAGGAAAGTTGAACATTCTGAGTCAAGGCAAATAAATGTTTGAATACATATATTTAGAACTTTATAAACAAAGTGCCCAACCATAGCTAGGAGTGTCACAGAAAATAAGACTTACTTACCCCAGGACACTCATCTACATATAGCAGATAGCCAAACCAGTACTGAAACGAGAATCAGCAGAGGTAATGGTATATATAAGAGTATATCGTCGATCTGAAAGGGAGGTAAGAGATGAATCTCTACGACCGATAACAGAGAACCTATGAAATAGACCCCTTAGAAGGAGATCACTGCATTCAAATAGGCAATACTCTCCTCACATCCCTCTGACATTCACTGCACGCTGAGAGGAAAACCGGGCTCCAACTTCCTGCGGAGCGCATATCAACGTAGAATCTAGCACAAACTTACTTCACCACCTCCATCGGAGGCAAAGTTTGTAAAAACTGAATTGTGGGTGTGGTGAGGGGTGTATTTATAGGCATTTTAAGGTTTGGGAAACTTTGCCCCTCCTGGTAGGAATGTATATCCCATACGTCACTAGCTCATGGACTCTTGCTAATTACATGAAAGAAATTATGTTTTCTTTCATGTAATTAGCAAGAGTCCATGAGCTAGTGACGTATGGGATAGCAATACCCAAGATGTGGAACTCCACGCAAGAGTCACATAAGCAGAAGAATCAAACAGAAACAGCTGCCTGAAGAACTTTTCTAACAAAAACTGCTTCTGAAGATGCAAATACATCAAAACGGTAAAATTTAGTAAATGTATGCAAAAAAGACCAGGTTGCAAAGTGGAGACTGATCTAGTAGAATGAGCTATAATTCTCGGAGGCGGGGCTTTGACCCGACTCCAAATAAGCTTGATGAAACAAAAGCTTTAACCACAAAGCCAAGGAAACAGCAGAAGCCTTCTGACCGTTCCTAGAACCAGAAAAGATAACAAATAGACTAGAAGTCTTCATGAAATCTTTAGTAGCTTCAACATAATATTTCAAAGCTCTTACCACATCCAAAGAATGTAAGGATCTCTCCAAAGAATTCTTAGGATTAGGACACAAGGAAGGGACAACAATTTCTCTATTAATGTTGTTAGAATTCACAAACTTAGGTAAGAATTTAAATGAAGTCCGCAAAATTGCCTTATCCTGATGAAAAAAACAGAAAAGGAGATTCACAAGAAAGAGCAGATAATTAAGAAACTCTTCTAGCAGAAGAGATGGCCAAAAGGAACAACACTTTCCAAGAAAGTAGTTTATTGTCCAAAGAATGTATAGGCTCAAAAGGAAGAGCCTGTAAGGCCTTCAAAACCAAATTAAGAATCCAAGGAGAAGAGATTGATTTAATGACAGGCTTGATACGAACCAAAGCCTGTACAAAACAGTGAATATCAGGAAGTTTAGCAATCTTTCTGTGAAATAAAACAGAAAGAGCAGAGGTTCGTCTCTTCAAGGAACTTGCAGACAAACCCTTATCCAAACCATCCTGAAGAAACTGTAAAATTCTAGGAATTCTGAAAGAATGCCAAGAGAATTTATGAGACCACCATGAAATATAAGTCTTCCAGATTTACGAGCCTGTAAAATAGTATTAATCACTGAGTCAGAGAAACTTCTATGACTAAGCACTAAGCGTTCAAATTCCATACCTTCAAATTTAATGATTTGAGATCCTGATGGAAAAACGGACCTAGAGACAAAAGGTCCGGCCTTAATGGAAGTGGCCAAGGTTGGCAACTGGACATCCAAACAAGATCCGCATACCAAAACCTGTGAGGCCATGCTGGAGCCACCAGCAACACAAACAATTGCTCCATGATGATTTTGGAGATCACTCTTGGAAAGAAATAGAGGCGCGAAAATATAAGCAGGTTGATAACACCAAGGAAGTGTCAACGCATCCACTGCTTCCGCCTGAGGATCCCTGGACCTGGACAGGTACCTGGGAAATGTCTTGTTTAGATGAGAAGCCATCAGATCTATTTCTGGAAGACCCCATATCTGAACAACCTGAGAAAACACATCTGGATGGAGGGACCACTCCCCCGGATGTAAAGTCTGACGGCTGAGATAATCCACCTCCCAATTGTCTATACCTGGGATATGAACCGCAGAAATTAGACAGGAGCTGAATTCCGCCCAAGCAAGTATCTGAGATATTTCTTTCATAGCTTGGGGACTGTGAGTCCCACTCTGATGATTGACATATGCCACAGTTGTGATAATGTCTGTCTGAAAACAAATGAACGGTTCTCTCTTCAACAGGGTCCAAATCTGAAGCACCCTGAAAATCGCACAGAGTTCCAAAATATTGATTGGTAATCTCGCCTCTTGAGATTTACAAACCCCTTGTGCTGTCAGAGATCCCCAGACAGCTCCCCAACCTGAAAGACTTGCATCTGTTGTGATCACAGTCCAGGTTGGACAAACAAAAGAGGCCCCTTGAACTATACGATGGTGATCTAACCACCAAGTCAGAGAGAGTCGAACATTGGGATTTAAGGATATTAAATGTGATATCTTTGTATAATCCCTGCACCATTGGTTCAGCATACAAGGCTGGAGAGGTCTCATATGAAAACGAGCAAAGGGGATCGCGTCCGATGCTGCAGTCATGAAACCTAAAACTTCCATGCACATAGCTACTGAAGGAAATGATTGAGACTGAAGGTTCCGACAATCTGAAACCAATCTTATTCATTTCTTGTCTGTTAGAGACAAAGTCATGGACACTGAATCTATCTGGAAACCTAAAAAGGTGACCCTTGTCTGAGGAATCAAGGAACTTTTTGATAAATTGATCCTCCAACCATGTCTTTGAAGAAACAACACTAGTTGATTTGTGTGAGATTCGGCAGAATGTAAAAGACTGAGCTAGTACCAAGATATCGTCCAAATAAGGAAATACCACAATACCCCGTTCTCTGATTACAGTGAGTAGGGCACCAAGAACCTTTGAAAAGATTCTTGGAGCTGTCGCTAGGCCAAATGGAACAGCGGCAAATTGGTAATGCTTGTCTAGAAAAGAGAATCTCAGATACTGATAATGATCTGGATGAATCGGAATATGAAGATAAGCATCCTGTAAGTCTATTGTGGACATATAATGTTCTTGCTGAACAAAAGGCAGAATAGTCCTTATAGTCACCATTTTGAAAGTTGGTACTTTTACATAACGATTCAAAATTTTCAGATCCAGAACTGGCCTGAATTAATTTTCTTTCTTTGGGACAATGAATAGATTTGAATACAATCCCAGACCCTGGTCCTGAAACGGAACTGGTATGATTACCCCTGAAAGCTCCAGGTCTGAAACACACTTCAGAAAAGCCTGAACCTTTACTGAATTTGCTGGGATACGTGAGAGAAAAAATCTTCTCACAGGAGGTCTTACTCTGAATCCTATTCGGTACCCTTGAGAGACAATACTCTGAATCCATTGATTTTGGACAGAATCTGCCCAAATGTTTTGGAAGAATCTGAATCTGCCCCCTACCAGCTGAGCTGGAATGAGGGCCACACCTTCATGCAGACTTGGGGGCTGGCTTTGGTTTCTTAAATGGTCTGGATTTATTCCAACTTTAAGAAGGTTTCCAATTGGAACCAGATTCTTTGGAGGAAGGATTAGATTTCTGTTCCTTATTTTGTCGAAAAGAACGAAAATGGTTAGAAGCTTTAGATTTACCCTTAGGTCTTTTATCCTGAGGCAAAAAAACTCCCTTCCCCCCCAGTGACAGTTGAAATAATTGAATCCAACTGAGAACCAAATAACTTATTACCTTGGAAAGAAAGAGATAGTAATCTAGACTTAGATACCATGTCAACATTCCAATATTTGAGCCACAAAGCTCTTCTAGCTAAAATAGCTAAAGACATAGATTTAACATCAATTTTATGATATCAAAAATGGCATCACAGATAAAATGATTAGCATGTTGAACCAAGCGAACAATGCTAGACAAATCAGGATCTGTTTCCTGTTGCGCTAAACTTTCCAACCAAAAAGTTGATGCAGCTGCAAAATCAGCCATAGAAATGGCGGGCCTGAGAAGATAACCAGAATATAAATAAGCTTTCTTTAGATAAGATTCAAGTTTCCTATCTAAGGGGTCTTTAAAAGAAGTACTATATTCCATAGGAATAGTAGTACATTTAGCAAGAGAAGAAATAGCCCCATCAATTCCCAAAACTCCAATCTAACTGCTGGCAAAGGATACGATTTTTTAAACCTTGAAGAAGGGATAAAAGACGTGCCAGGCCTATTCCATTCCTTAGAAATCATATCAGAAATAGCATCAGGAACTGGAAAAACCTCTGGAGTAACCACAGGAGGTTTATAAACAGAATTTAAACGTTTACTAGTTTTAATATCAAAAGGACTAGTTTCCTCAATATCCAAAGTAATACACACCTCTTTTAACAAGGAACGAATATACTCAATTTGAAATAAATAAGTAGATTTGTCAGTGTCAATATCTGAGGAAGGATCTTCTGAATCAGATAGATCCTCATCAGATGAGGATACTTCAGTATGTTGTCGGTCATTTGACATTTCATCAATTTTATGAGAAGTTTTAAGAGACCTTTTACGTTTATTAGAAGGCGGGATGGAAGACAAAGCCTTCTGAATCGCAACAGCAATAAAATCTTCTATATTCACAGGAATATCATGTACATTAGATGTTGAAGGAACAACAGGCAAAGTACTATTACTGATGGACACATTATCTGCATGTAAAAGCTTATCATGACAACTATTACATACCACAGCTGGAGATTTTGGGGCCTATTTAGCAAAGTTCTTGCGGACCTGATCCAATACGCTCTCCGCATTTAACATTGCACCAGCAGCTCACAAAAGCTGCTGGTGCAACGTCGCCCCCTGCTGACTCGCGGCCAATCAACCCGATCGTACTCGATCGGGTTGATTTCCGCGATTCCTGTCCGTCTCATCAGAGCAGGCGTACAGGGTTATGGAGCAGCGGTCTTTGACTTGCGTCATTAAAGACGCAACCTTGTGCAAGGAACTTGACGTCAACTAAGACGCTGGAAATGATGGATTTGCGTCATCGGAAGTACCTTCGCGCCAAAATAATTATCGCGCCAAGAATGACACCATAAAGTTTGGCATTTTGCGCCCTTGCAAGCCTAATTTTGTCCTCAAAATTTAAATGAAAAAAAAACAGTCAATTTGAAAAAAGACTAAACCCCAGGTAAGAAAAATATTTTCTTTAATATGTTTTTCTTTTATCCTTGCAGGGTATAGACCATGTTCCACGGTGGAGAAGAGGAGGCAATAGATAAAATAAACTTAATTTAAGAGAGGTGTATTGGATATTTACCCTAAATACGTCTATGCCCCATGTGTGTCTAGGGATCTGTATATATATGATAAATTCTGTCTATACAGTCTAGATAGACTTTCTGTAGTATTATTTGTTTGGATTGAATTAGGATATTAGCTATGATTTATAAGTTTTGCTATTTCATGAATCAAATCTTTTTAACATTTCAGCACTCTATAAATTGCTATATAATTGCCATTCAAAGTATCATGAAATGTCTATCAATTCGTATGTTTTCCTATACTATGTAGTGAGGAGTGCTTTTATATTTAAACAAGTTATATACACTGCATGAGGGAGATAATTATCTTTAAATATCTAAATATGAATATGTGTGATGTATCTTTAAATTTAGTCACAGCTGTAGCCTATTTAAGCGGAAGGCAGCTGCTGCTCCTTTAAGCAGTGAACAAGTGCTTGGTAAGCACGAAACATGTCTGCTGCATGAGGAGCGCAGCTTCTCTCCCTCTTGTTGTGTTTTATTCTGGTCAGTTTGTGCTGTTGTTCTGATGGACTGAACCGTATGCTGTTTTTACATTTACTCAAATAAAGATTGGATATATTTTTATATTTGCCGGCTCCTGGGACATTATTCTGTTTTCTGGATTACCTACTTCTTAGCGTATGGGACGGATGCGCTGCAGTCCCTTTGCCGGCTTCTGTGACTTGACGTCATCCCCACTCTCCTGTGTGCCGTAACCCGGAAGTACTGCCTTATGCGGTGAGGGAGGAAAGAGCGCACTGCTGGTTTGACTGTTTGTTTGAACCTGACAGTCTGCAAAAGGAAATATCCATAAACCTGACTCATGGCAAATATAAGTACAATACATATATTTAGAACTTTATATTAATGCATAAAGTGCCAAACCATATCTGAGAGTGTCTTAAGTAATGAAAACATACTTACCGAAAGACACCCATCCACATATAGCAAATAGCCAAACCAGTACTGAAACGGTTATCAGTAGTTATAATGGAATTTGAGAGTATATCGTCGATCTGATTAAGGGAGGTAGGAGATGAATCTCTATGACCGATAACAGAGAACCTATGAAATAGATCTCCCGTGAGGAAAACCATTTAATTCAATAGGTGATACTCCCTTCACGTCCCTGCTGACATTCACTGTACTCTGAGAGGAAACCGTGCTTCAAAATGCTGAGAAGCGCATATTCATTACTTCACCACCTCCATAGGAGGCAAAGTTTGTAAAACTGATTTGTGGGTGTGGTGAGGGGTGTATTTATAGGCATTTTGAGGTTTGGGAAACTTTGCCCCTCCTGGTAGGATTGTATATCCCATACGTCACTAGCTCATGGACTCTTTCCAATTACATGAAAGAAATACAATTAATGTTTTTAAAAAAAAAAAAAAACTTCATACTGCCAGTACTTAGATGGTGGTCAGGAGTGTGGGAGGGAAGATAGCTTTTTGTGAGGGACCAGGGAGGTGGTAAGTGTAAGGTGGGAGGGTAATCCCTGTATTAAAATACTATTACCCTTGCCAGCTAACTATTTAACCCCCTTCACTGCTGGAAATTTTAAAAAGTGTGGTGCACAGCTGCATTTAGGCGGCTGTGTAATTACTAAAACTAATTTGCAAAGTCATGCATGTCTGCTATTCTGAACAAATGACCCCATATAAACTGTAATACAACCATTTGTCCTATGACTGCAGTGATTGTGTATAAATAATTTCAATGAAAAATCCAAAGTTTATAAAAAAACTAACATTTTTTTTTTAATATGATCGCATTTGGCAGTAAAGCAGTGTCATGAAAATATACGAACATGGGCCTAGATCAATAACTTGGGTTGTCTACTAAAAAAACATAAATATTATTTTGATACGTAAGTAAAAATAAAAAAAAACAAGGCTCTATTTCTGTTTAAATGGAGTGGATAGAAAAAGTGCTAAAATATCTTTTTTTTTATTTTGGACAAGTTTTTCTCCTGAAATTCCAGTAATGAGGGGTTAAAAGTCAGCAAGAATGACTGGATGAGTATAGCAAAGGGGGTGGGGGGGGGACAAACAAAACAAAAAACAAAATTTAAGGAGCTCAATAATGTTTTAATTAAAGTTTAGGAATAATAGAAATCTGCTAAATGAACTAGGAATTAGTACAGTTTAACCTGCAAGAGACAAACATTTGCTCACATGAACCCTTCATCATTACTTTCCCTCTTAAAACCAAGCCAAACTAAGCTGAGTTTTTTAGGTTACTGTCCAACAGTATGGCACAGAACTGATGGTCAGTGTTATTCGTACATAGTCAAAGGTCAAGGCAAGAAGTTCAGGATTTGGATAAACAAGTCAAGAGATTATTCAGATCTAAAAAGGGGCCAAAGCAAGGATGAGCAATCCAATAATGCTAAACTATTCCCAAATTCACATGAAGTGTGAGTTGTGTGTTTTGCTTTATTGTATATATAAAATTATATGGCAGGTACAGACATGACTAGGAGACCGATTATACACGTATTGGTAGCAAACATGGCAAATTAGGATAAGCGGAAGAGGACAGGCTAGTCCTGAGCTGGTAAAACTCCAAGAGAGTTGCCAGCATTGAGTAAGATGTTGGAGATATCGGTTCAAGTGTGGCAATGTCAGTGAGGCTGTTCTGCCTAACATACGCCTAGATTTAGAGTTCTGCAGCCAAAGGGGTGCTTTAGCTACGGCATGCTTTCCCCCCCCCCCCCCCGCACTTATTTAGAGTTCACAGAAGGGCTGCGTTAGGCTCCAAAAAGGGAGCGTATAGCATAATTTACCGCCACTGCAAATCTAAATACCAGCGGTGCTTACGGGACGCGGCGGCCAGCTTAAAAAACATGCTCGTGCACGATTCCCCCATAGGAAACAATGGGGCCGTTTGAGCTGAAAAAAAATCAAACACCTGCAAAAAAGCAGCGTTCAGCTCCTAATGCAGCCCTATTGTTTCCTATGGGGAAACACTTCCTAAGTCTGCACCTAACACCCTAACATGATTTATTAAACCCTAATCTGCCGACCCCGCTGTCGCTGACCCCTGCATATTATTTTTAACCCCTAATCTGCCGCTCCGTACACCTCCGCAACCTACGTTATCCTATGAACCCCTAATCTGCTGCCCCTAACACCGCCGACCCCTATATTATATTTTAACCCCCTAATCTGCCGCCCCCAACGTCGCCGCCACCTACCTACAATTATTAACCCCTAATCTGGCCGACCGGACCTCACCGCTACTATAATAAAGTTATTAACCCCTAATCCTCCTCACTGCCCGCCTCAAAAACCCTATAATAAATAGTATTAACCCCTAATCTGCCCTCCCTAACATCACCGACACCTAACTTCAAGTATTAACCCCTAATCTGCCGACCGGACCTCGCGCGCTACTCTAATAATGTATTTATAATTATATTGTAGCTATTTTAGGATTAATATTTATTATACAGGCAACTTTGTATTTATTTTAACCAGGTACAATAGCTATTAAATAGTGTGTGTGTTATATGAGAGTATGTGTGTTGTAGGAGAGTATGAGAGTGTGTGGTGTGTGTGTGGTGTTGTTTAAGAGTGTGTGGTTTGCGTGTGTTGTATATGAATGTGTCTGTGATGTGTGTGTGTGTTGACAATGCCTTGCAAAGTATTCACCCCCCCTTGACTTTTTACCTATTTTGTTACATTACAGCCTTAAGTTCTATGCTTTATTAATCTGGAATTGTATGTGGGATGGATCAGAACACAATAGTCTAAGTTGGTGGAGTTGAAATGAGAAAAATATATACATAAAACTATTTTTTAGTAATAGAAAACAGAAAATTGGCAATGTGCCGTATGTATTCACCCCCTTTGTTATGTAAACCCATAAAAAGCTCTGGTGCAACCAATTACCTTCAGAAGTCACATAATTAGTGAAAATGATGTCCCACCTGTGTGCAATCTAAGTGTCCCATGATCTGTCATTACAGATACCACAACCTTTTTGAAAGGCCCCAGAGGCTGCAAACACCTAAGCAAGAGGCACCACTAACCAAACACTGCCATGAAGACCAAGGAACTCTCCAAACAAGTAAGGGGCAATGTTGTGGAGAAGTACAAGTCAGGGTTAGGTTATAAAAAAATATCCAAATCTTTGATGATCCCCAGGAGCACCATTCAAATCTATCATAACCAATGGAAAGAACATGGCACAACAGCAAACCTGCCAAGAGACGGCCATCCACCAAAACTCAAGGACCGGGCAAGGTGGGCATTAATCAGAGAGGCAGCACAGAGACCTAGGGTAACCCTGGAGGAGATGCAGAGTTCCACAGCAGAGACTGAAGTATCTGTAAATAGGACGACAGTAAGCCGTATGCTCCATAGAGTTGGGCTTTATGGCAGAGTGGCCAGAAGAAAGCCATTACTTTCAGCAAAAAACAAAATGGCACCTTTTGAGTTTGCGAAAAGTCATGTGGGAGGACTCCCAAAATGTATGGAGGAAGGTGCTCTGGTCTGATGAGACTAAAATTGAACTTTTCGGCAATCAAAGAAAACGGTATGTCTGGCGCAAACCCAACACATCAAATCACCCAAAGAACACCATTCCCACAGTGAAACATGGTGGTGGCAGCATCATGCTGTGGGGATGTTTTTCAGCAGCCGGGACTAGGAAACTGGTTAGAGTTGAGGGAAAGATGGATGGTGCTAAATACAGGGATATTCTTGAGCAAAACCTGTATCACTCTGTGCGTGATTTGAGGCTAGGAAGGAGGTTCACCTTCCAGCAGGACAATGACCCCAAACACATTGCTAAAACAACACTTGAGTGGTTTAAGCGGAAACATGTAAATGTGTTGGAATGGCCTAGTCAAAGCCAAGACCTCAATCCAATAGAAAATCTGTGGTCAGACTTAAAGATTGCTGTTCACAAGCGCAAACCATCCAACCTGAAGGAGCTGGAGCAGTTTTGCAAGGAGGAATGGGCAAAATTCCCAGTGGTAAGATGTGGCAAGCTCATAGAAACTATCCAAAGCGACTTGGAGGTGTGATTGCCGCAAAAGGTGGCTCTACAAAGTATTGACTTTAGGGGGTGTGAATAGTTATACACATTGACTTTTTCTGTTATTTTGCCTATTTGTTGTTTGCTACACAATAAAAAAAAACATCTTCAAAATTGTTGGTATGTTCTGTAAATGAAATGATGCAAATCCTCTAACAATCCATGTTAATTCCAGGTTGTGAGGCAACAAAACACGAAAATGCCAAGGGGGGTGAATACTTTTGCAAGGCATTGTATGAAAGTGTGTGTGTGTTGTATGATAGTGTATGTGTTGTGTGAGAGTGTGTGGGTGTTGAATGAGAGTGTGTGGTGTGAGAGTATATTATATAAATATGTGTGTAGTGTTTATGTATGCGTTTGTTGTATGAGAGTGTTTGTGTGTTGTATGAGAGTGTGTTTATACCGTCCGGAATAAAGTTTGCACACATTTTAGGTCATTTTGCCAAAATTGCAGCTATCTTGTATTATTACTTCAGAAATTTTCAGACCAAGCATAACAAATGGGTTGCAAAGGTATGTGGTATCTTGGCACTGGGTTTTGGTAAATAAAAGTTTGAAGAACCCTGTTTTAAAAACATTTTGGTGTAGGCTGTCTCTTTAAACTATGAGGAGAAGTTAACCAAACTGGGTCTGTTTTCTCTAGAAAAAATGGTGCTTGAGAGATGATATGATTACTTTATTTAAATTTATTCAAGACCCATATACAGAGATGGCGGAAGCTCTGTTTATTCGAGGAAATCATTTGTGACAAGAGGCCACAATTTAAAGCAGGAGGAAACGTAATTGAATCTCCAGCAACATAAATGTTATTTCACTGTAAGAGTTATCAAATTGAGGAACTCATAGCCTAAGGAGGGTAGCAGATGCCAATACTTAGATACATTTAAAAATGGCTGAGATACATTTCTGCCTAGAAACAGAATTCAGGGATATGATTGCTTGCGTTAAATGGGTCACATTTTTATTGAAATTAAATTATTCTCAATTGGAGCGTTTATTGTAAATCAGGTAGGATCTGTATAGGTTGAACTCAATGGTCTTTTGTCTTCTTTGAACCTCATCTACTATGTTTGCGAAGGACCTTGAATATAATCTGTGTAATCTCCCCCTTTATGGTAATAAGTGAAACACGTGGATATCATTTATATTATTGTTGGAAGAATATTTAAAAGTACAATTACATCAGAGTATAATAACAATGCCTCACATAAAACTTAACTTTTAACTTACTATTAACCCTTTAAAAACATTCAGCTATATGCTAGTAAGTATTATAGTTATTTATGTGATGAGATAAGTAAAATCATAAATAAGTAAAAGCAAAATCACTACTCTTCACAAACCCTCCCCAAAGGAAGAAACAAAAAAGAGGCAAAAAAAAACTCCACTGGAAGATGCCCACTGTTGTTCTTCAAGTTATATAATAAAAGTAATCAGGAAAATAGTGCCAGAGCTAGGTGAGTACAATTTGTGCCACTGGGTGCCTTCGGAAGGCCACCACTGGGATTTAGTCCTAATACTAAGTTGTAATTAATTTATATTTTATTTAGCTCACCATCAGAGGCACTGACACTGGCCCCGGGCTTTTCTGTCCAGTGTTAGGTGAAACAGCTCTGCTTATCAGACCTGGTTATAAATAACAAAACTATTCACAGGTAATACAAACTGCTAAGTAACCCACAATTTCTGACATAAGTGATGTTGTTGAATGGGGAATTAATCAGCTTTACTTTAACCAAGCTACTGGAAAATACCTAGAAATTGTAAAAATGTCAGCAAGGCAGAGTCAGGAATAGGCCATGGATCTGTTAAGTGATAAGTAACAGTCATAACTGATTAATTAACCATCAAAGACCAGATGATCAGTCTAAGGCACTAGTTTTCAACTAGGTTTACTAATTAGCTGATTATTTCACATGTGTTCCAGTTCAGATATCCTCAAAATGTGGACTGTTAGGGAGGCCTGAGGAAAGGTTTGAAAACCAGCACTCATAGTTAGGGGACTTTAGTTTTAATATATTTATATAGGCAACTACTTCACTTTTTATATAGATCAAAAGTTGGCATCCTCCTGCTCAGAAAATTAACTGCATGCATCCCCTAATCCCCAAGGCAGAACATGCTGTGATCTGTGAAAGAACGGCAATGACAGTTAAAAAGAAAATGTATGCTTACCTGATAACATTATTTCTTTCTTGACACGGTGAGTCCACGGATAATCATAATTACTGTTGGGAATATCACTCCTGACCAGCAGGAGGAGGCAAAGAGCACCTTAGCAAAGCTGTTAAATACCACTGCCCTAGCCACAATCCCCAGTCATTCCAAAGGGAAAGGAGAAAGGAAGTAATATAAGGTGAAAGAAGGAACAACAATTTCTTGATTAATATTCCTATCCGAAACCACTTTGGGAAGGAAACCTAAGGCAGTATGCAGGACAACCTTATCTGAATGAAAAATAAGGTAAGGAGCTTTACACTGCAATTCTGAAAGCTCTGAAACTCTTTGAGCCAAAGAGATAGCAACCAAAAACAAAATCTTCCAGGATAACATCTTGATATCCAAAGAATGCATAGGCTCAAACGGAGCCTGTTGAAGAACTCTAAGAACCAAATTAAGACTCCAAGGAGGAGTAACAAACTTAAAGATAGGCCGGATTCTAACCAGGGCCTGACAAAAAGATTGAACATCTGGCACATCCGCCAGACGCTTGTCAGGTTAGGAAAAGTCCAGAAGAAGACCCAAATGCTAGGGCGAACTTAAACAACACCCTTGCACTCTGAGTTTAATCCAGGACGTGACCCCACAACAACCTCTAAAAAACAATGTACTTACGATATGGAGCAGGGTTAGCTTGAGTCCAAAGTAATTCAAGATATCAGCCAAATAGACTTCTGAGTAAGAAACTGGTTACAGGAAAAGTCTTCCACAGAATCAGGAGAGCAGGGATAGTCACTTATACTCAGACAGAGGAAGGGTAAACAAGAAACAGTTAATAATGCAGGAGTAGGTAACTTGTTATCAGGCAGTTTGAGGGTTAATACTATGTAGGTCAGTCCTTGAAGAGTTTGGCAACAGGTTATCAGGCAGTTTGTAGGTTTATACTGAATAGGCAGTACATGCAGAGTTAGATAACAGGATAACAGGTAGTTTGAGGGTTAATACAGATTAATCAGTACTTGCAAGGATTGGCAACAGGTTGTCATGCAGTTTGAGAGTTTCACAGAATAGACAGTCTTTGCAATGTTTGGCAACAGGATATCAAGCAGTTTGAAGGTTTACACTGAATTACCAGTATTTGCAGAGTTTTGGCAACAGGTAAACATGCAATGTGATAGTTTCACAGAATAGGCAGTCTTTGCAATGTTTGGCAACAGGATATCAAGCAGTTTGAAGGTTTACACTGAATTACCAGTATTTGCAGAGTTTTGGCAACAGGTAAACATGCAGATTGAGAGATTCACAGAATAAATAGTACTTGCAATGTTCGGCAACAGGTTATCAGGAAGTTAGAGGATTAACCCAGGATAGTCAGTCTTTGCAGAGTTTGGCAGTTAGAAAGATTCCACAGCGAAGTCCTCACAGGAGCCACAAAGAGAAACAAACAAACGGGCACTGAGGAAACAGGAAGCCCGGAATAAAAAGCCTGGTAGTGACATCATCAGGAAGGGACGGCTCAGACTACCTGTCAATCAAGCACACAGAGAGGACAGCTGGAGCTTCCAGCGGCCGATTGTGACAACACTTGTGTAACAAGATAGATAAAGCAGAAATTTGACCCTTCAAGGTACTTGCAGATAAACCCTTCTCCAGATCCTCCAGGAGAAAAGACAAAATCCTAGGAATCCTTACTCTACTCCAAGAGAACCCTCTGGATTCACACCAATACAGATATTTACGCCATATCTTACAGTAAATCTTTCTAGTTACAGGCTTGCGGGCCTGAATCAAAGTCTCAACTACCGAACTACTCAGAAAACCCCCGCTTAGATAATATCAAGCGTTCAATCTCCAAGCAGTCAGCTTCAGAGAAACAAGATTTGGATGAAGGGCCCCTGAAGTAGAAGGTCCTTCCTCAGCGGAAGTCTCCAAGGTGGAAGAGATGACATCTCCACCAGATCTGCATACCAGATTCTGCGAGGCCACACCGGTGCAATGAGAATCACTGATGCCCTCTCCTGTCTGATCAGAGCAATGACCTGAGGAAGAAGAGGAAACGGAGGAAACACATATGCCAGACTGAAATTCCAAGGCACTGCCAGAGCATCTATCAGTATAGCATGAGGGTCCCTTGACCTCGACCCGTACCTCGGGCTTGGCATTCTGGGGAGATGTTATGAGATCCAACTCTGGCTGTCCCCATTTGAGAATAAAGCTGGAAAATGCCTCCGGATGAAGTTCCCACTCCCCCGGATGAAAAGTCTGTCTGCTCAGAAAATTTGCTTCCCAATTGTCCACCCCTGGAATATGGATCATAGACAGACAGCAGTTGTGAGTCTCCACCCACTGAAAAAATCTTGGCTACCTCTGTCATGGCCAAGGAACTCCGAGTTCCTACCTGATGATTAACCCCAGACAGCTCCCCATCCCAGCAGACTGGCATCCGTGGTCACGATCACCCAGGTAGGTCTGCGAAAGCAGGTTCCCTGGAAGAATATATCTTGAGACAACCAGCACGGAAGAAAATCTCTTGTTGCCTGTTCCAGAACAATTCACGGAGACAGATCCGCATAATCCCCGTTCCATTGTCTGAGCAAGCCTAACTGCAGAGGCCTGAGATGGAACTGAGCAAACGGAATGATGTCCATAGCTGACACCATCAGACCAATAACCTCCATACACTGAGCCACTGACTGCCGAGGAGAGGCCTGAAGGGCAAGACAAGAGTTGAAGATCTTTGTTCTTCTGGCCTCTGTCAGAAAAATCTTAATTTCCAGAGAATCTGTTATGGTTCCCAAGAATACCACCCTTGTAGCTGGAATCAAGGAACTTTTTCCTAAATTCACCTTCCATCCATGGGAGCTTGGTAGTTGAAAAGATGACGCCTGAACCAAAATGTCGTCCAGATAAGGCGCCACTGCAACACCCCGCAACCTGAGCACTGCCATCAACGCTCCCAGGACCTTCTTTTTCTGGGAGGTGTTGCAAGAACGAATGGAAGAGCCACAAACTGAAATTGTCTATCTAGGAATGCAAACCTCAAAAACTTGTGATGGTCCCTGAGGATGGGAATATGCAGATACGCATCCTTTAAATCCACTGTGGTCATAAACTGACCCTCCTGAACCAAAGGAAGAATGGACCGAATAGTGTCCATCTTGAAAGATGGAACTCTGAGGAACTTGTTTACGCACTTGAGATTTAAAATAGGTCTGAAAGTTCCCTCCTTTTTGGAACTACAAACAGATTGGAATAGAATCCCAGACCCTGCTCCTGTATTGGAACAGGAACCATCACTCTCAGGTTGGAAAGATCCTGGACACAATGTAAGAACACCTCTCTCTTTATTTGGTCTACAGATAACCTTGAGAGAAGGAACCTGCCCCTGGGTGGGAAGGTTTTGAACTCTAATTTGTACCCCTGGGAAACGATGTCCACCGCCCAGAGATCCGGAACATCCCGAACCCAGGCTTGAGCGAAAAAGGAAAGTCTGCCCCCTACAAAATACGTTCCCGGATCGGGGGCAGACCCTTCATGCTGACTTTGAGTCAGTAATAGGCTTCTTAGATTGCTTCTCCTTGTTCCAAGACTGATTGGACTTCCAGGAGGACTTGGACTGTACCTGATTGGAAGAGGAGGGGGAAGGCTTACCTGAAAAGTTTCAAAAAGGAACGAAAATTACTCTGACGCCCTTTCTGCTTATTTCTCATATCCTGAGGGAGAGAATGACCCTTTCCTCCTGTAATATCTTAAATAATTTCAGCCAAACCAGGCCCAAACAAGGTCTTAATGTTTGGTAGGTTTAGACTGTCTAGCTGGTGGGGATTCTAGCACACCTGAAGTAAACTTTATCCCAAAGTTTAAAGAGTTATAGTTAGTTGTAGTAGGTGGCGCAAAACAAGTTGCTATTCCCAATGTGTCTTACTGTAAATATGTGTGATAATATGTGGGCTCAATATATGTTAATGTTTTGATGAGTCCTAATTTTATATTCTCTTTTGGAAAAAATGGATGTTGAAACTATTTAAGAAATAAATATGATCCTTTATTTGATTATGGTAAATTTACCCAATAGTAGTGATGCTAAAAGTACAGTTAAACAAAAATTATTACAATTCCTTCAAAGTTTAAAAAATGACACCGGTGTCTCTATGTATAAAAATGTACATAATATATAAAAAATAAATTAAATTAAAATAATAACGTTGAAATCTTATAATTTATACAGTTTTGGGTTTATCACAAGTTGTAATTTCTAACAGAATGTTTGTAGATACAATTTTATAGTGGATAAAACAATAGTTGCTGTATAGTTCATATAGGATACTTTGTTTCAAGTTCAGCTATGCAATTGAGATCTTATCTTAGGCAACTATATATCAAATGTAGAGGTATGTTGGTGCGATTTTTATCACACTATAATATAAGTATACAAATTAGTACCTTGAAGTGTATCTGTTTGATATCACTTTTGTGAGATAATTGCGGTTAAATA
This sequence comes from Bombina bombina, assembly GCF_027579735.1. Taxonomy (NCBI): domain Eukaryota; kingdom Metazoa; phylum Chordata; class Amphibia; order Anura; family Bombinatoridae; genus Bombina; species Bombina bombina. The sequence continues at coordinate 26,045 of NW_026512833.1, forward strand.
AACGCCGCTATGCCAGTGTTTTGATTAAGTTTCAAGATCAAGCTGGTGGCAGTTCTATATGAGCTGCTGGCGGTTAAATAAATGCCGCTTTGGTTTCCTCTTATTAGGTGGGCTTATCTGTTTGCTGCGAGAAAATTCACTTTTATATAAGTGTTTGGGTAGTTGTCGTGGCCGCTCAGTTACCTTATCCTTTGTCGGTCAGTGACCGATCGCGCTCTTAAGGGTTTCTTGGTGGGATCTTCGTTGCGGTTAAGTGCTAACCGTTTGCTGATGTTTTTTTAAGTATCTCCGGTTTTTCTATTCTGTGGCTTGTCTGTCGGTCAGTGACCGATCACGATGGTATGGTTGTTGGATAACCTCCTGATGTGGAATTTTTGCGTGCCTTTCCGGTCTGTTGTTCCCAGGTTTCTTAGATGTCGGTCAGTGACCGATCTGGGTGCTGAAATGTGGTTGTTGGGATAAGTAGAAAGTTTGTAGGATAAGTAGAAAAAGGATTTCTAGTTATCAATGTGATCTTTGCGGTTAAATATATGCCGCTCAGTGGGAACTTGAATATTTCAACTGGGTATAGCTGGTATTCACTTTGTCTTCTCAAATCCTGTGCAGGTGTGCTCTGGTATCAACATGTTTCGGCTGGACAGCCTTTTTCAAGATCTTTCTACTTATCCCAACAACCACATTTCAGCACCCAGATCGGTCACTGACCGACATCTAAGAAACCTGGGAACAACAGACCGGAAAGGCACGCAAAAATTCCACATCAGGAGGTTATCCAACAACCATACCATCATGATCGGTCACTGACCGACAGACAAGCCACAGAATAGAAAAACCGGAGATACTTAAAAAAACATCAGCAAACGGTTAGCACTTAACCGCAACGAAGATCCCACCAAGAAACCCTTAAGAGCGCGATCGGTCACTGACCGACAAAGGATAAGGTAACTGAGCGGCCACGACAACTACCCAAACACTTATATAAAAGTGAATTTTCTCGCAGCAAACAGATAAGCCCACCTAATAAGAGGAAACCAAAGCGGCATTTATTTAACCGCCAGCAGCTCATATAGAACTGCCACCAGCTTGATCTTGAAACTTAATCAAAACACTGGCATAGCGGCGTTTATTTAACCGCAATTATCTCACAAAAGTGATATCAAACAGATACACTTCAAGGTACTAATTTGTATACTTATATTATAGTGTGATAAAAATCGCACCAACATACCTCTACATTTGATATATAGTTGCCTAAGATAAGATCTCAATTGCATAGCTGAACTTGAAACAAAGTATCCTATATGAACTATACAGCAACTATTGTTTTATCCACTATAAAATTGTATCTACAAACATTCTGTTAGAAATTACAACTTGTGATAAACCCAAAACTGTATAAATTATAAGATTTCAACGTTATTATTTTAATTTAATTTATTTTTTATATATTATGTACATTTTTATACATAGAGACACCGGTGTCATTTTTTAAACTTTGAAGGAATTGTAATAATTTTTGTTTAACTGTACTTTTAGCATCACTACTATTGGGTAAATTTACCATAATCAAATAAAGGATCATATTTATTTCTTAAATAGTTTCGACATCCATTTTTTCCAAAAGAGAATATAAAATTAGGACTCATCAAAACATTAACATATATTGAGCCCACATATTATCACACATATTTACAGTAAGACACATTGGGAATAGCAACTTGTTTTGCGCCACCTACTACAACTACCCAAACAAGGTCTTACCCTTGTAAGGAATTGACAAAAGCTTAGACTTAGATGACACATTTGCAGACCAAGACTTCAACCACAAGGCTCTGCGTGCTAGAACAGCAAAGCCAGAAATCTTTGCTCCCAACTTGATGACCTGTAAGGAAGCATCCATAATAAAGGAATTGTCCAACTTCAAAGCCCTAATCCTATCCTGAATTTCTTCAAGAGGAGTATCAGACAACACATCTAACCAGTAAGCTGCCACACTAGTGACAGTAGCAATACACACTGCAGGCTGCCATTGCAAACCCTGGTGAACATACATACTTTTGAGTAACACCTCCAACTTCTTATCCATAGGGTCCTTAAATGAACTGTCCTCTATGGGAATAGTGGTTCTCTTAGCCAAAGTAGAAACTGCTCCTTCCACCTTGGGAACCATCTGCCAAGACTCCTTAATAGAATCGGCTATTGGAAACATCTTCTTAAAAATTGGAAAAGGGGAAAAAGGAATCCCAGGCTTCTCCCACTCCCATGCAAAAATCTCTGAAGCACGGTCAGGAACAGGAAAAACAGAATTTATGCTTACCTGATAAATTACTTTCTCTTGCGGTGTATCCAGTCCACGGATTCATCCTTTACTTGTGGGATATTCTCATTCCATACAGGAAGTAGCAAAGAGAGCACACAGCAAAGCTGTCCATATAGCTCCCCGTCTAGCTCCACCCCCCAGTCATTCGACCAAAGGCTAGGAAGAAAAAGGAGAAACCATAGGGTGCAGTGGTGACTGTAGTTTAAACAAAAAAAATTTTACCTCACTTAAATGCCAGGGCGGGCCGTGGACTGGATACACCGCAAGAGAAAGTAATTTATCAGGTAAGCATAAATTCTGTTTTCTCTTGCAAGGTGTATCCAGTCCACGGATTCATCCTTTACTTGTGGGATACCAATACCAAAGCTTTAGGACATGGATGAAGGAAAGGAACAAGACAGGTACCTTAAACGGAAGGCACCACTGCTTGCAAAACCTTTCTCCCAAAAATAGCCTCCGAAGAAGCAAAAGTATCGAATTTGTAAAATTTGGCAAAAGTATGCAGTGAAGACCAAGTCGCTGCCTTACAAATCTGTTCAACAGAAGCCTCATTTTTGAAAGCCCATGTGGAAGCCACTGCTCTAGTAGAATGAGCAGTAATTCTTTCAGGAGGCTGCTGGCCAGCAGTCTCATAGGCCAAACGGATGATGCTTTTCAGCCAAAAGGAAAGAGGTAGCAGTCGCTTTCTGACCTCTCCTCTTACCAGAATAGATAACAAACAAGGAAGATGTTTGTCTGAAATCCTTAGTTGCTTGTAAATAGAACTTTAAAGCACAAACTACATCAAGATTGTGTAATAGACGTTCCTATTTCGAAGATGGATTAGGACACAGAGAAGGAACAACTATTTCCTGGTTAATATTCTTGTTAGAAACAACTTTAGGAAGAAAACCAGGCTTGGTACGCAAAACTACCTTATCTGTGTGGAACACCAGGTAAGGTGAATCACACTGTAAGGCAGATAATTCTGAAACTCTTCGAGCAGAAGAGATAGCTACCAAAAACAAAACTTTCCAAGATAACAACTTAATGTCTATGGAATGTAAAGGTTCAAACGGAACCCCTTGAAGAACTGAAAGAACTAGATTCAAACTCCATGGCGGAGCCACAGGTTTATAGACAGGGTTGATTCTGACTAAAGCCTGAGCAAACGCTTGAACGTCTGGTACCTCTGCCAGACACTTGTGTAACAGGATAGACAAAGCAGATATTTGTCCTTTTAAGGAACTAGCTGACAATCCTTTCTCCAGTCCTTCTTGGAGAAAGGACAATATCCTGGGAATCCTAATCTTACTCCATGAGTAACCCTTGGATTCACACCAACAAAGATATTTCCGCCATATCTTATGGCAGATTTTCCTGGTGACAGGCTTTCTAGCCTGAATCAGAGTATCTATAACTAACTCAGAGAACCCACACTTTGATAGAATTAAGCGTTCAATCTCCAAGCAGTCAGACATAGAGAAACTAAATTTGGATGCTTGAACGGACCCTGTATTAGAAGATCTTGCCTCATTGGCAGTGACCATGGTGGGACAGATGACATGTCCACTAGGTCTGCATACCAAGTCCTGCGTGGCCACGCAGGCGCTATCAGAATTACCGAAGCCTTCTCCTGCTTGATTCTGGCAACCAGACACGGGAGGAGAAGAAACGGTGGAAAAACATAAGCCAGATTGAAGGACCAAGGCGCTGCTAGAGCATCTATCAATACCGCCTTGGGATCCCGGGACCTGGACCCGTAGAGAGGAAGTTTGGTGTTCTGACGGGACGCCATCAGATCCAACTCTGGGGTGCCCCATAGCTGAGTCAGCTGGGCTGCCGCTATCATTAGTCCGATTGTCTCCATGCACTGAGCCACAGATGGCCGAGGAATGGAATAAAGAGCTCGGCAAGTAGTTAAGAGTTTTAGCTTTCTGACCTCCGTCAGAAATATTTTCATTTCTACCGAGTCTATCAGGGTTCCTAGGAATGGAACTCTTGTGAGGGGGAGAGAGAACTCTTTTTGATGTTCACCTTCCACCTGTGAGACCTCAGAAAGGCCAATACAATCTCCGTGTGAGACTTGGTTCTTTGGAAAGTTGACGCCTGAATTAATATGTCGTCTAGGTAAGGTGCCACTGCTATGCCCCGCGGTCTTAGAACCGCCAGGAGGGACCCTAGCACCTTTGTGAAAATTTTGGGAGCAGTGGCCAACCCGAAAGGAAGAGCCACAAACTGAAAATGCTTGTCCAGAAAGGCGAGCCTGAGAAACTGGTGATGATCTTTGTGGATAGGAATGTGCAGATACGCATCCTTTAGATCCACGGTAGTCATATATTGACCCTGGATCATTGTTAAGATTGTCCGAATGGTCTCCATCTTGAAAGATGGGACTCTGAGGAATTTGTTTAGAATTTTGAGATCCAGGATTGGTCTGAAAGTTCCTTCTTTTTTGGGAACCACAAACAGGTTTGAGTAAAACCCCAGTCCTTGTTCTGCAATTGGAACTGGGTGGATCACTCCCATTGTATGTAGATCTTCTACACAGCGTAAAAACGCCTCTTTCTTTGTCTGATCTGTAGACAGACGAGAAATGTGGAACCTTCCCCTTGGAGGAGAGTCCTTGAATTCTAGAAAGTATCCCTGGGCTACAATCTCTAATGCCCAAAAATCGTGTACATCTCTTGCCCAGGCCTGAGCGAAGAGAGAGAGTCTGACCCCTACTAGATCCGGTCCCGGATCGGGGGCTACCCCTTCATGCTGTCTTGGTGGCAGCTGCAGGCTTTTTGGCCTGTTTACCCTTATTCCAGCCCTGGTAAGGTTTCCAGTTTGCCTTGGGCTGTGAAGCGTTACCCTCTTGCTTTGCAGCCGGAGAGGATGAAGCGGGGCCGTTCCTGAAATTGCGAAAGGAACGAAAATTAGCTTTGTTCTTTGTTTTAAAGGCTTTGTCCTGAGGGAGATCATTTGAGAGAGACCCCAGTGCTTAGAGGCAGCAGAGAATGACTGGGGGGTGGAGCTAGAGGGGGAGCTATATGGACAGCTTTGCTGTGTGCTCTCTTTGCTACTTCCTGTAGGGAATGAGAATATCCCACAAGTAAAGGATGAATCCGTGGACTGGATACACCTTGCAAGAGAAAACCTCCACTGCGGAAGGAACATAAAAGTACTTGTTCAGCTTACTAGACTTCTTAGGAGTGACAATGACAGTCAAGTCAGAGTCCTCCAAAGTAGCCAAAACCTCCTTAAAGGGACAGTTTACTCAAAAAATTTCTCCCCTTTAATTTGTTCCCAATGATCCACTTTACCTGCTGGAGTGTATTAAATTGTTTACAAGTAGCTCCTTTACCCTTATAGTGGCATTTGAAATAGTTGATTTAGCATGTGGTATCCCCACCTATTCTGAAAGTTTGTGGCCGCGCGTACCAGCTATAGATAAGCTTTGTAAACACAGTCAGCAGAAGAAATTACACTCCCAGTGCGATATAGCAGAGATAAGGTAATAAAATGTTGATTTTCCATTGTTCTCTCAAAGTACTGGTGATTGTTTTAAGGACAGATATAAGATAAAGAAGCAGGTATATTTGCACAATGTGATACAGTATTGAGATCGGATTATACCTACAAGCTCAACCCATTTTATTAGGTTGTGGCTTCAAAACACAAAATCAGAGCTTTAATATACACAAATAAGCCTTAAAAAGCTAATTTTCATACATTTTTTACTCTGCAGTTGGTAAAAAAGCAATTGTAAACACATTAAGGGAAAAACTATTTTACAGTATACTGTCCCTTTAAGTAACAAACTGAGGTGTTCTAGCTTAAACCTGAAGGATACAAACTCAGCATCAGAAGAAAGAGTAACACTATCTGAATCTGAAATTTCACCCTCAGATACAACCGAAGAATCATCCTCCTCAGACTTCTGGGAGGGAAACCTTTGGAATAGTCACAACTAAATCAGAAACCTTACTCACTGATTCCTTAAATTTCCTCTTGCACTTTCCCTGTAACATGGGAAACGCAGACAGCGCATCAGTTACCGCAGAAGATATCTGGGTAGCAATGTCTTGCAACGTAACCCCAACCGGAGTGTGAGAGGAAGCGCAGGGCACTGCCTGTATGGACAAAAAAATTTGGGACACTTCAGGAGAAAGCAGCGGCATCTCTTGAACAAAAGACCCCTGAACAGCATCCGCCTTAGATAATGGTGGTTTAGAATCAAAAATTCTATCCCTGTAATGTAAAGTTCTATCAATACAAGAGGGACAAAAAGGGATTGGTGGTTCCACATTGGAATCAAAACACAAGCTACATGTAATGTTTTGCAGGGCCTCTTGGTCCATCTTTACCCAAAAAAAACCATCAATTTAAAGAAAAAACTGCTTTAAATTACAAACTCAAAAAAAACAGAATTTATGTTTACCTGATAAATTACTTTCTCCAACGGTGTGTCCGGTCCACGGCGTCATCCTTACTTGTGGGATATTCTCTTCCCCAACAGGAAATGGCAAAGAGCCCAGCAAAGCTGGTCACATGATCCCTCCTAGGCTCCGCCTACCCCAGTCATTCGACCGACGTTAAGGAGGAATATTTGCATAGGAGAAACCATATGATACCGTGGTGACTGTAGTTAAAGAAAATAAATTATCAGACCTGATTAAAAAACCAGGGCGGGCCGTGGACCGGACACACCGTTGGAGAAAGTAATTTATCAGGTAAACATAAATTCTGTTTTCTCCAACATAGGTGTGTCCGGTCCACGGCGTCATCCTTACTTGTGGGAACCAATACCAAAGCTTTAGGACACGGATGAAGGGAGGGAGAAAATCAGGTCACCTAAATGGAAGGCACCACGGCTTGCAAAACCTTTCTCCCAAAAATAGCCTCAGAAGAAGCAAAAGTATCAAACTTGTAAAATTTGGTAAAAGTGTGCAGTGAAGACCAAGTCGCTGCCCTACATATCTGATCAACAGAAGCCTCGTTCTTGAAGGCCCATGTGGAAGCCACAGCCCTAGTGGAAGGAGCTGTGATCCTTTCAGGAGGCTGCCGTCCGGCAGTCTCGTAAGCCAATCTGACGATGCTTTTAATCCAAAAAGAGAGAGAGGTAGAAGTTGCTTTTTGACCTCTCCTTTCACCAGAATAAACAACAAACAAGGAAGATGTTTGTCTAAAATCCTTTGTAGCATCTAAATAGAATTTTAGAGCGCGAACAACATCCAAATTGTGCAACAAACGTTCCTTCTTCGAAACTGGTTTCGGACACAGAGAAGGCACGACTATCTCCTGGTTAATGTTTTTGTTAGAAACAACTTTTGGAAGAAAACCAGGTTTAGTACGTAAAACCACCTTATCTGCATGGAACACCAGATAAGGAGGAGAACACTGCAGAGCAGATAATTCTGAAACTCTTCTAGCAGAAGAAATTGCAACCAAAAACAAAACTTTCCAAGATAATAACTTAATATCAACGGAATGTAAGGGTTCAAACGGAACCCCCTGAAGAACTGAAAGAACTAAGTTGAGACTCCAAGGAGGAGTCAAAGGTTTGTAAACAGGCTTGATTCTAACCAGAGCCTGAACAAAGGCTTGAACATCTAAAAAACTCTAAGCCATCTCCGTGGAGATGTTGCCTGTACAACGGCAAAGAGAATGACTGGGGTAGGCGGAGCCTAGGAGGGATCATGTGACCAGCTTTGCTGGGCTCTTTGCCATTTCCTGTTGGGGAAGAGAATATCCCACAAGTAAGGATGACGCCGTGGACCGGACACACCTATGTTGGAGAAATGTTACTGTCACTTTAAATCTCAAAATTAAACTTTATCTTCAACAGCAGCAACTTCAATCAAAAAACCGTTACTGCTCCTTTAAATTTTAAAATTGAACTTAATATTTAACAGCAGTAACACTACTAAAAAAAAAAAAACGTTACTGCTCCTTTAAATTATAAGAGACAACTTTATCTTCAGCAGCAGCCAAGCAAACAATACTGCAACGTTTAACAAAAAATAAAGACCTCAGGCAACCCCTCACCTCAACACTCTTTGCTGAGGTGCCTACCTGTCCTGCCAGCAACCGGAGAAAAAGACTCAACAGGGACTTCCCAGAGCCGCAAACACAACCCACAGGCGAGCTCAACATCGTTGCCACGAGCCGATCCGGAACTCCAAATGAAGAGAAACTGGAAGGCACACAAACTACTTGCTGCCACAGCAAAAGCCCGCCCTAGTCGTGGGCGTCTCCTAGCAAAGCAAACACGGCTGCCATTACAAACAACCCGGCAACGGAATAACTGAGTCGCTCCAACAGCAGCACAAACAGTAAAAAACACATGCTGCCTTAACATACATAAATAAGAAAAATAAAAACTAAGCCACAATCGCCTAAGTCCCCAGTGCCTGTATCCATCCACTGCCATCCATCCTATTACCAAAAAATAGGATTCCAAAACGTGTCCCACATAAAAGTACAAGTGCCTAAATTCCTGATGCCAGAAATTAAAGTAAGGCACTTACCTGAATTTACATCTGCCTGGGAGCAGGGCAGCACACCCAGTTTGAGAGACCTCCTCATGGACCTCTGAAAAAAGGAAGACTGAATAAACCTACATAGGCTTCCAAAAAGGGCAGCAACAAACTGTTTGAGAGGCACAGTGAGGATTATACCCCACAAGTTCCCAAATGCATAAAAGCCACCACTGCTCTACTGAAGAGACTGACATGGACTACGGCTAGACCCCAGCAAAGATCAGAACAACCTGTTCTGCTTTGAAAATAACAAACTCTTGATTGAAGAAATTCATCCAGACACCTAACTTTACCACCTCCTTGCAACTATTTACAGGCAAAGAGAATGACTGGGGATTGTGGGTAGGAGAGTGGTATTTAACAGCTTTGCTGTGGTGCTCTTTGCCTCCTTCTGCTGGTCAGGAGTGATATTCCCAACAGTAATTATGATGATCCGTGGACGCACTGTGTCATTAGAAAGAAATGTTTTGTCTGCACTTTAAATTGTTACCTGTAGGTGTCACTGTTCCATTCTCTCTCAATGTAAATATTTACTACGTTCATCTCTCTTCAATTTCCTCCCCCTTCCTGAACTCCAGTACGGTACAGGGTAACAGCACATTGCAGAAAAGGTAAGTCAGGACTCGAACCAACCAAAATACTTAGGAGCCAGATTTTTTTTTTGTTCTTTAATCCTTTCATGACAGGGTCGATTTGTCTACATCAGAACAACGTTCTGATGTAGACAAATCGAAATCCCGCGATCATGCACGCGATCTTGAGATTTCAGTTATGGGATCGGGTCAGGGGGGCATCCCTATGATGCTAGGCACACCCTCCAGACCGCAATCACATCTAGGAAGTGCCGCTGACTTCAGGACAGCCAAATGGCTGGGACGTTCTATTCCGTCCTAACGACGATAAAGCCCAGAGCGGTTAGGATGGAATAGAATGCCATAAAATCATTAAAAGGTTATTAAATGTGTGTGTATATACATCATAGAGGCTGAAACTTTCCAAAATAAGTTATTTGTATATACACAGTATTCTGAAAATGGGATTGTGGACCCTTACCAGGCCATTTTCAGAATACTGTGTATATCCCATAAACTCATTTGGGAAAAGCTTCAGCCTTTGTCATGCATAAAAAAAGAAAAAATATTTAAATGGATGTGTATTATATTATTTACTGTCAAAATGCAATTAGATTAGAGGCGGCCTTCAAGGTCTAAGAAATTAGCACACAAACCTCCTAGGTTTAGCTTTTAACTAAGAATACCAAGAGAACAAAGGAAAAATTTGTGATAAAAGTAAATTGGAAAGTTGTTTAAAATTATATGCCCTATTTCAATCATGAAAGTTTTTTTTAGACTTGACTGTCCCTTTAAGGATGGAATCTCTAATCATGTACATCTATAGCCTCTATCGTCAAACGCTATTTATCAGCAATCTTAAAATATTTTCCATACTTTTGTAAATTGGTGATTTACAGTGGATTCACATTACACAACAGCCGTGAGGTTATTTTATCAAATTAACAAGCTAAAAGGAAATGTGCGGATTGATATCTCATGAAATATATTTTTTACATACTGTAAAACATAAGCAATTCTATATAGCTTCTCTTGTTAGGGATTTACAAATACAACCTCAGGGTGTTTTTCATGTGCTCTTTTTTATCTGATTATCTCTGCCTATCATTACTAGAACCATTATCCTACTTACACTTTTCTGTTTTTGAGTCCATTTGTTTTTCACAACCCCTTTTTTATCTAACAATAATAAAGAGCATAATAAACCATAATACAGAGCAAAGAGCGTGTTCTTGAAGTTGTGCAAGTGATTTTTTTTTTATTAGTGTATCTGCTTCCTCCTTTTTTTTACACTGTAAGGTGTCGTACAAGCTATTTAACTTGTTTTCAGCTCTACAGTTATGGTAATTGATAGAGCTTCGGATGTCATACCCCATAATGACATCCTCAGTATAGTGATAGTGTTTTTTACTTAGTCCCTGGCTAGAGTGCCAGCAATTTCATAGGAATATGCTAACACCATCTAATCCCTGTTGTTGCTATATCAATGTATTTAACCTGCTTTAGAAACCAAGTGTGTTTTACAAGAGCATGAAACCGCATGACTAATCTATTTACCTCATTCAGGAAGCCAAGACGCTGCCAAACAAACATTATCTTTACACTCGTGATGTTGAAGGCGCTTCTGATACATTGTCTCATTTCATTTTAAAACAACTACATTTCTAGAAACATATATATACTATATATATATATATATATATATATATATATATATATATATATATATATATATATATATATATATATATATATATATATATAAATAAAATATATATATGTGTGTTTTTCTAGAAATGTAGTGTTGAAATTTGATAGAAAAAAACTATTAATCACTTAAAGTTCTGAATTCTGCAATTGTATTGTATTTAATGGTCCTTTAAACTTTAAAAGGGTTATAAATGTTTGTAAACAGGTGTATCGAAAAACAAATGTATTATACATATGAATATAAAGTATCTTAAATGTACTTACTATTACTATAAAACAAAGCTTCAAAGTTAAAATATTAAGTTTTTATATTTTATTTTCAAACAATCCATGGCAACAAAAAAAAGGCATAACTGTCTCAAACTGCATAATTGCTCTTCATCAAATCATGAAGCAGTAGTGCCAGCCTAATTATAATATTTATGATCTGAGATAGAGTTAAACCTTGCATGTACACTAACGTTTATGAAGAATAACATGTGCACAAACCGGAAGTTCAGACTCAGGCCGCAACTAACGATTATTTTCATAATCGATTAATCGTACGATTATTATATCCATTAATCGACTTATCGGATTAAAAAAACACAACTTTTTCTTGTCTTTAAAATAAAATCCACATACTGAGTGTTACAAATATAAAACTTCCCATTAACACAACTGTTTGTCCTATTTTTAAAGTGAATGTAAACCAGCATAATCACTCAAGTCATAGGATAGAATTTAAGAAATGAATGAGACTTTAAATCATCAAATGTGTAGTATATACTTATCTTCTGAGATTTTTACCTTGTAATGCTATAAGGATAAGCGCTGTTCCTCCGCCCACCATATTCAATGAGTGATTGACAGATGACAAATCTGCAATACACTAACCGTTGTTCCCCCCCTGGGCCGTGACATTTGTGTAAAGGGGCAGAATGCCCTGGAGGAGAAACAAAGACGCAATGGTAAATAACCAGCTATAAGGAAAAATATCTAGTCTGCTCTTAAAATAACAAATATATACTTATAGAGGTTGAATCTGGTTTAAATCACAATTTATTAAAAATAAAAATACAGTACGTATAATTAGCAATAGCATGCAATCAGTTAATAATTGTGCAAACAGATAATAGTGCACATCAATTCAAATAACAACTCCCATCAATCTATGGCTAAGTGTAAATAGAAAGCTCAGCACTATATCATGCAAAACATAGTCTCAAATCACCTGATTTAATATAAACAATCCAAATGATGACTCCTATTATTTCTGGGTTGCACATAAGCCAGGAGTAGTTGTAAACTTGGAAATAAATTTATACTGTCCTGAAAAAGTAAAAAGTAAACGCCTGTAGACATCCTTTAGGCTAAGGACATAACCATAAAACACAATACCATGTGCAGGAGTTCATTAGAGAGCAGCAGTTGGTGCTGTGTGCAAACCAACTAATCGATAATGAGATTCTTTGACAACTATTTTCATAATCTATTATTATCAATTATACTAAATAGCTGTTAAAGATCTAGTTCAGACATCTTTATCCTACCAAAGGAGCGCATATGCACATGATGCACCATCATAATTGCACTGCTCTTCTTCCGGGTGCTTTGTGGATGACCTGCTCAAAACAGAGCAGAGATGTGAAGCCCTATGCACATGCACAAGTCAAGGATGAACTGAGCATGTAGACGCCATGATGGTACTACCCAAGTAGACCACCATTAAAGGGTTCATATAAGAGGCCTAACGGTGGGTTTGGCCGCAACTATATTTTATAATAAAACATATACAGGGAGTGCAGAATTATTAGGCAAATGAGTATTTTGACCACATCATCCTCTTTATGCATGTTGTCTTACTCCAAGCTGTATAGGCTCGAAAGCCTACTACCAATTAAGCATATTAGGTGATGTGCATCTCTGTAATGAGAAGGGGTGTGGTCTAATGACATCAACACCCTATATCAGGTGTGCATAATTATTAGGCAACTTCCTTTCCTTTGGCAAAATGGGTCAAAAGAAGGACTTGTCAGGCTCAGAAAAGTCAAAAATAGTGAGATATCTTGCAGAGGGATGCAGCACTCTTAAAATTGCAAAGCTTCTGAAGCGTGATCATCGAACAATCAAGCGTTTCATTCAAAATAGTCAACAGGGTCGCAAGAAGCGTGTGGAAAAACCAAGGCGCAAAATAACTGCCCATGAACTGAGAAAAGTCAAGCGTGCAGCTGCCAAGATGCCACTTGCCACCAGTTTGGCCATATTTCAGAGCTGCAACATCACTGGAGTGCCCAAAAGCACAAGGTCTGCAATACTCAGAGACATGGCCAAGGTAAGAAAGGCTGAAAGACAACCACCACTGAACAAGACACACAAGCTGAAACGTCAAGACTGGGCCAAGAAATATCTCAAGACTGATTTTTCTAAGGTTTTATGGACTGATGAAATGACAGTGAGTCTTGATGGGCCAGATGGATGGGCCCGTGGCTGGATTGGTAAAGGGCAGAGAGCTCCAGTCCGACTCAGACGCCAGCAAGGTGGAGGTGGAGTACTGGTTTGGGCTGGTATCATCAAAGATGAGCTTGTGGGGCCTTTTCGGGTTGAGGATGGAGTCAAGCTCAACTCCCAGTCCTACTGCCAGTTTCTGGAAGACACCTTCTTCAAGCAGTGGTACAGGAAGAAGTCTGCATCCTTCAAGAAAAACATGATTTTCATGCAGGACAATGCTCCATCACACGCGTCCAAGTACTCCACAGCGTGGCTGGCAAGAAAGGGTATAAAAGAAGAAAATCTAATGACATGGCCTCCTTGTTCACCTGATCTGAACCCCATTGAGAACCTGTGGTCCATCATCAAATGTGAGATTTACAAGGAGGGAAAACAGTACACCTCTCTGAACAGTGTCTGGGAGGCTGTGGTTGCTGCTGCACGCAATTTTGATGGTGAACAGATCAAAACACTGACAGAATCCATGGATGGCAGGCTTTTGAGTGTCCTTGCAAAGAAAGGTGGCTATATTGGTCACTGATTTGTTTTTGTTTTGTTTTTGAATGTCAGAAATGTATATTTGTGAATGTTGAGATGTTATATTGGTTTCACTGGTAAAAATAAATAATTGAAATGGGTATATATTTGTTTTTTGTTAAGTTGCCTAATAATTATGCACAGTAATAGTCACCTGCACACACAGATATCCCCCTAAAAACATAATTTATGCTTACCTGATAAATTCCTTTCTCCTGTAGTGTAGTCAGTCCACGGGTCATCCATTACTTATGGGATTATATCTCCTCCCTAACAGGAAGTGCAAGAGGATCACCCAAGCAGAGCTGCTATATAGCTCCTCCCCTCTACGTCATACCCAGTCATTCGACCGAAACCAAACGAGAAAGGAAAAACTATAGGGTGCAGTGGTGACTGGAGTTTAATTTAAAATTTAGACCTGCCGTAAAAAACAGGGCGGGCCGTGGTCTGACTACACTACAGGAGAAAGGAATTTATCAGGTAAGCATAAATTATGTTTTCTCCTGTTAAGTGAAGTCAGTCCACGGGTCATCCATTACTTATGGGATACCAATACCAAAGCTAAAAGTACACGGATGACGGGAGGGACAGGCAGGATCTTTACACGGAAGGAACCACTGCCTGTAGAACCTTTCTCCCAAAAACAGCCTCCGAAGAAGCAAAAGTGTCAAATTTGTAAAATTTTGAAAAAGTGTGAAGTGAAGACCAAGTTGCAGCCTTGCAAATCTGTTCAACAGAGGCCTCATTCTTAAAGGCCCAAGTGGAAGCCACAGCTCTAGTAGAATGAGCTGTAATCCTTTCAGGAGGCTGCTGTCCAGCAGTCTCATAGGCTAAACGTATTATGCTACGAAGCCAAAAAGAGAGAGAGGTAGCCGAAGCTTTTTGACCTCTCCTCTGTCCAGAATAAACGACAAACAGGGAAGAAGTTTGACGAAATTCCTTAGTTGCCTGCAAATAAAATTTCAGGGCACGGACGACGTCCAGATTGTGCAGAAGTCGTTCCTTCTTTGAAGAAGGGTTAGGGCACAATGATGGAACAACAATCTCTTGATTGATATTCTTGTTAGTGACTACCTTAGGTAAAAACCCAGGTTTAGTACGCAGAACTACCTTGTCTGAATGAAAAATCAGATAAGGAGAATCACAATGTAAGGCCGATAACTCAGAGACTCTTCGAGCCGAGGAAATAGCCATTAAAAACAGAACTTTCCAAGATAACAGCTTGATATCAATGGAATGAAGGGGTTCAAACGGAACACCTTGCAGAACGTTAAGAACTAAGTTTAAGCTCCACGGCGGAGCAACAGTCTTAAACACAGGCTTTAATCCTAGCCAAAGCCTGACAAAAAGCCTGAACGTCTGGAACTTCTGACAGACGCTTGTGTAAAAGGATAGACAGAGCTGAGATCTGTCCCTTTAACGAACTAGCAGATAAACCCTTTTCTAAACCTTCTTGTAGAAAAGACAATATCCTAGGAATCCTAACCTTACTCCATGAGTAACTCTTGGATTCGCACCAATATAAGTATTTACGCCATATTTTATGGTAAATTTTCCTGGTAACAGGTTTCCTAGCCTGTATTAAGGTATCAATCACTGACTCCGAGAATCCCCGCTTTGATAGAATCAAGCGTTCAATCTCCATGTAGTCAGCCTCAGAGAAATTAGATTTGGATGTTTGAAAAGACCCTGAATCAGAAGGTCCTGTCTCAGAGGCAGAGACCATGGTGGACAGGACGACATGTCCACTAGATCTGCATACCAGGTCCTGCGTGGCCACGCAGGCGCTATTAGAATCATCGATGCTCTCTCCTGTTTGATCCTGGCAATCAATCGAGGAAGCATCGGGAAGGGTGGAAACACATAAGCCATGTTGAAGACCCAAGGTGCTGTCAGAGCATCTATCAGTACCGCTCCCGGGTCCCTGGACCTGGATCCGTAACAAGGAAGCTTGGCGTTCTGGCGAGACGCCATGAGATCCAGATCTGGTTTGCCCCAATGATGAAGCAGTTGGGCAAACACCTCCGGATGAAGTTCCCACTCCCCCGGATGAAAAGTCTGGCGACTTAGAAAATCCGCCTCCCAGTTCTCCACGCCTGGGATGTGGATCGCTGACAGGTGGCAAGAGTGAGACTCTGCCCAGCGAATTATCTTTGAGACTTCCATCATCGCTAGGGAACTCCTTGTCCCTCCCTGATGGTTGATGTAAGCCACAGTCGTGATGTTGTCCGACTGAAACCTGATGAACCTCAGAGTTGCTAACTGAGGCCAAGCCAGAAGAGCATTGAAAACTGCTCTTAATTCCAGAATGTTTATTGGAAGGAGTCTCTCCTCCTGAGTCCATGATCCCTGAGCCTTCAGGGAATTCCAGACAGCGCCCCAACCTAGCAGGCTGGCGTCTGTTGTTACAATCGTCCAATCTGGCCTGCTGAAGGGCATCCCCCTGGACAGATGTGGCCGAGAAAGCCACCATAGAAGAGAATCTCTGGTCTCTTGATCCAGATTTAGCATAGGGGACAAATCTGAGTAATCCCCATTCCACTGACTAAGCATGCACAATTGCAGCGGTCTGAGATGCAGGCGTGCAAAAGGAACTATGTCCATTGCCGCTACCATTAAGCCGATTACCTCCATGCATTGAGCCACTGACGGGTGTTGAATGGAATGAAGGACACGGCAAGCATTTAGAAGTTTTGATAACCTGTCCTCTGTCAGGTAAATTTTCATTTCTACAGAATCTATAAGAGTCCCTAAGAAGGGAACTCTTGTGAGTGGCAATAGAGAACTCTTTTCTACGTTCACCTTCCACCCATGCGACCTTAGAAATGCCAGAACTAACTCTGTATGAGACTTGGCAGTTTGGAAACTTGACGCTTGTATCAGAATGTCGTCTAGGTACGGAGCTACCGCTATTCCTCGCGGTCTTAGTACCGCCAGAAGAGAGCCCAGAACCTTTTTTAAAGATTCTTGGAGCTGTAGCTAACCCGAAGGGAAGAGCTACAAACTGGTAATGCCTGTTTAGGAAGGCAAACCTCAGATACCGGTAATGATCCTTGTGAATCGGTATGTGAAAGTAGGCATCCTTTAAATCCACTGTGGTCATGTACTGACCCTCTTGGATCATAGGTAAGATGGTCCGAATAGTTTCCATTTTGAACGATGGAACTCTTAGGAATTTGTTTAGGATCTTTAAGTCCAAGATTGGTCTGAAGGTTCCCTCTTTTTTGGGAACCACAAACAGATTTGAGTAAAACCCTTGTCCGTGTTCCGACCGCGGAACTGGGTGGATCACTCCCATCAGTAAAAGGTCTTGTACACAGCGTAGAAACGCCTCTTTCTTTATCTGGTTTGCTGACAACCTTGAAAGATGAAATCTCCCTTTTGGAGGAGAAGCTTTGAAGTCCAGAAGATATCCCTGAGATATGATCTTTAACGCCCAGGGATCCTGGACATCTCTTGCCCAAGCCTGGGCGAAGAGAGAAAGTCTGCCCCCCACTAGATCCGTTTCCGGATCGGGGGCCCTCACTTCATGCTGTTTTAGGGGCAGCAGCAGGTTTTCTGGCCTGCTTGCCCTTGTTCCAGGACTGGTTAGGTTTCCAGCCCTGTCTGTAGCGAGCAACAGTTCCTTCCTGTCTTGGAGCGGAGGAAGTTGATGCTGCTCCTGCCTTGAAGTTACGAAAGGCACGAAAATTAGACTGTTTAGCCCTTGGTTTGGCCCTGTCTTGAGGCAGGGCATGGCCCTTACCTCCAGTAATGTCAGCGATAATTTCTTTCAGACCGGGCCCGAATAATGTCTGCCCTTTGAAAGGAATGTTAAGCAATTTAGATTTAGAAGTCACATCAGCTGACCAGGATTTAAGCCACAGAACTCCGGATTCGCCATTAAAAACAAACTAAAAACTACTCCCAAAACTATTCAGCTTTGATATTAATGAGTTTTTTGGGTTCATTGAGAACATGGTTGTTGTTCAATAATAAAATTAATCCTCAAAAATACAACTTGCCTAATAATTCTGCACTCCCTGTAGGTAAACACTTTAAATGTAATAAAGATTTAATATTTATTTAAAGGGAAAGTAAAGTCATAATTAGACATTCATGGTTTAGACAGAGCATACAATTTTAAACAACTTTCCAATTTACTTAATTTATTTTATTTGCTTACTTCTCTTGTTATCATTTGCTGAAAGGTTTATTTAGGTAAGCTCAGAAACAGCAAATAACTTAGGTGCTAGCTGCTGATTGGTGGCTGCATATTTATACCGATTATCATTGTCTCACCCATGTGTTCAGATAGAAACCAGTAGTGCATTGCTGCTCCTCCAACAAATGATACCAAGAGAATTAAACAAATTTGATAATAGAAGTAAACTGGAAAATTGTTCAAAATTGTATGTTCTAGCTACATCATGAAATATTTTTTTTGGGTTTCATGTCACTTTAATATAGATAAAAAACAAAATGTATTGATATTCTACTATGTTTTTAACAAGTTGGAAATATTTTTTAGGTTTCCTATCTGTTACTGTTCCTAATATTAGTAAACTAACTTTTTATGTTCACCCTTGTGAAGTCTTGTTCACCCTTGTGAAGTCTTCTTGTTCACCCTTGTGAAGTCTTGTTCACCCTTGTGAAGTCTTGTTCACCCTTGTGAAGTCTTGTTCACCCTTGTGAAGTCTTGTTCACCCTTGTGAAGTCTTGTGAAGTCTTGTTCACCCTTGTGAAGTCTTGTTCACCCTTGTGAAGTCTTGTTCACCCTTGTGAAGTCTTGTTCACCCTTGTGAAGTCTTGTTCACCCTTGTGAAGTCTTGTGAAGTCTTGTGAAGTCTCGTCACTTTCCACCAACAGAGCTGTAAATGTTTTTCTTATTATCAGTCAGTGAGTAAACAATTCCTGAACATCAGAAGTGCTTAAACATGTATGTCTTGTTTATTTCAATTTATGCCGCATTGACTTACCCTGTTTCATTAACCTCTTTCTTGTTAAATTGCTGCAATTCATTATAATTTGTTTTATTTTTTAGCCTTTCCCGGTCTGCAAAGATGTGACTCCTGAATATAAAACGTTCTTGTGAGCAATGCACCTTTTTATTTCTACATTTTTACTTTATAATTATGCAACATTAGACAAAGGGTAACGGAAACAAATTTATTCAAGAGACATTTAAAAAACGTATTTTTTCTCTGCGGCTAGTTTGCAATACTATTTTCAACTGCTGCAATATATTATAAAAGTTTAAAAATTATTTTATTTTCCAGTTAATCAACACAATGCAATTGAGCTGGTGCTTTAATGTAACTGCCTAATTAAAGGGACACTCAGGTTAAATTAAATTTTCATGATTCAGATACAGTATGTAATTTTAAACAACTTTCCAATTTACTTCCATTAAAAAAAATGTGCACAGTCTTTTATACTTACAATTTTTGAGTCACCAGATCCTACTGAGCATGTGCAAGAATTAACAGACTATACGTATATGCATTTGGGATTGGCTGATTGCTATCACATGGTACAAGGGTAGTGGAAATATACATAACTTTGAAAATTGTTATAAAAAAATCTACTACTCATTTGAAGTTCAGAATAAGTGCTATTGCATTGTCTTGTTATCTCGCATTTGTTGATCATGCAAATCTAATGTGTTGAATGGTCCTTTAAAATGTTAATTTAAATTAAAAAAGAACTGCAGAAAATTTTTCAAAAAAAAATTCTCTTTACAGAAAGGGAAAAAAAGGTTTGCCTCTGGGTGGTGTGTTTGTGTGTTGTATGCTGTATAAGAGTGTGTCTAGTGTATGTAGTGTGTTGTTTGAGAGTGTGTGTAGTGTGTTGTATGAGAGTGTGTGTAGTGTGTTTGTGTGTTGTATGAGAGTGTATGTGGTGTGTTTGTGTGTTGTATGAGAGTGTATGTGGTGTGTTTGTGTGTTGTATGAGAGTGTATGCGGTGTGTTTGTGTGTTGTATGAGTGTATGTGGTGTGTTTGTGTGTTGTAGGAGAGTGTGTGTGCCATGTGTGCTGTATGATAGTGTGTGGTGTGTTTGTTTGTGTGTTGGATGAGAGTGTGTGGTGTGTGTGTTACCTTTTACAACACTTTCATATTGAACTACCATCAGGAATAAAGTACCCAAACATTTTAGCCACTTTGCCAAAAATTGCAGCTATCTTATCGTATATTACTTCAGAAATTTTCAGACCAAGCATAAAAACAGGGTCGCGAAGGTATATGGTATTACTGCACTGGGTCTTGGGAAAAAAAGTTTGAAGAACACTGGTGTAATGATTTACAGCAATTTATAATTCCAGTATTTACCTGAACAGAACTGTGTGCCACACTACGGGTAAGCTTTGAAAAAAACAGCTCATATTGGCAATGTACTACTAGTCCAGAGCTAAACACAATCACTGAGCCAATCAAGAGCAGCATATATGTGTAGCTACCAACCATGTTTAGCTCAGGATTGAAAGTATAGTTCCTCTATGGGGCTGACTTTGACTATGTTATTAAAAGGACCACTCAGTGCAGTAGAACTGCATAATTAGCAAGTGCATAACAAAAATACAATTATTTAACACCTACTCTAAATTTCAAATACGCAGTAGATTTTTTTTCTTACAAAATTATTATTTTTCTTCCATTTTCTGGCCCCCTGCATCATATGACAGACATAAGTCAATCACAGACTAGTATACATATACCCTGTGAGCTTGTGCACATTAGCAGTAGGATCTTGTTTCACAGAAAGTGTGCATATACAAAGACTGTGCAAAATTTGATTATGGAAGTAAATTGGAATCTTAAAACTGCATACTCTATCTGAATCATAAAAGTTTATTTTGACTTGAGTGTCCCTTTAACACCATTGTGGGGTTAAATACGTCGGTCTGTGCAATAATGAAATGCTGTAGCAGATAAGAGCACTTTATAACTGATCTTTTATGCCAAAATGTACTATCCTTGCAGACGGACAAGTTTGCAAGTAGTGAATCTGTCTGCTTGCAGTCACCACTTGTGATGTTGCATTGCACAAGAGGATACTTGTGAAATGCAGCCCCCTGCTCTGGCACAACCAATTGTACAAAAGCAGGGCATGTCAATCACCCTGAGAAAGCAATTTACCGCACGGCTGTTGGCTAAGAGGTGAAAACGTCACCTCTTAGCTAAAAAATTTTTTTGCCGTGGGCTGCTGTACAAGGTAAAAACGGCAATCGATTGAATCAAATAAAGGAGCTTTCTACATGAAGTATCTTATACTTCATGAATGGAAGTCCCCTTTATTTGTTTCAATAGTAAATCCTAACATTTGTACAACGCTAGGATTTACTTTCACTTTAAATATGGGGCAGCAGGCTCACTTATGCCAACCTGCTCCACATAGCTCTAAAAGCTTTGCAGCTTCATAAATCTAGCCCTATGGTCTTTTACCTCCTACTAGGTTAAACAGTGAAAATAATATGTAAGAGCATGATATTGTAAGCATTGTCATAGCAGCACTATTGAGATTTAAAGGGATGAATGCATTGTTAAAAGGCACTCTCGCCAAGAGCCATTTTATTACACTTCAACATGGGAGTGGTTCTCTGCCACTGGCAGAATGTTAAAGGGACATTAAACCCACATTTTTTCTTTCATGATTCAGACAGAGAATTCAATTTTAAACAACTTTCTCATTTACTTCTATTATCTAATTTGTTTAATTCTTTAGATATCCTTTGTTGAAGGAATATCAATGCATATAGGTGATCCAATCACACGAGGCATCTATGTGCAGCTACCAATCAGCAGCTACTGAGCCTATCTAGATATGCTTTTCAGCAAAGGATATCAAGAGAATTAAGCAAATTAGATAATGGAGGTAAATTAGAAAGTTGTTTAAAATTGCATGTTCTTTGTAAATTATCAAAGAAAAAATTTGGGTTTCATGTCCCTTTAAAGGGGCACTGAAGTCAAAATTAAACTTTCATTATTTAGATAGTGCATGCAATTTTAAAACAACTTTCCAATTTGCTTCCATTAACAAAATGCAGTGTTTTTATATTTACACTTTTTGAGTCACCAGCTCCTACTGAGCATGTGCAAGAATTCACATAATATACATATATGCATTTGTGATTGATGATGGCTGTCATGATACAGGGGGAGTGGAAATAGACATAAGTTTGAAATCTGTCAGAATAAAATCAACTACTCATTTGAAGTTCCTTTGCATTGTCTTTTTATCATGCATTTGTTGATTATGCAAATCTACTGTATGTACTGGTTCTTTAAAAACAGTAATGGCAACTGCAGCAAAGGTGTAATGTAAATGATCCATTTAGACTGTATTGAATGGCAATACAATTTACACATGTGAACTAATATTAAATTGTGAAACGTGTACATGAATAATATACTAAAATGAGCTGGAGGATAGAGAGTCTTTTGCACATGTGTATAATAATATACTAAAATGAGCTGGAGGATAGAGAGTCTATTGCATATGTGTATACAGTGTGATATATATGGACAAATAATATACTAAAATGAGCTGGAGGATAGAGAGTCTATTGCACATGTGTATAATAATATACTAAAATGAGCTGGAGGATAGAGAGTCTATTGCACATGTGTATAATAATATACTAAAATGAGCTGGAGGATAGAGAGTCTATTGCACATGTGTATAATAATATACTAAAATGAGCTGGAGGATAGAGAGTCTATTGCACATGTGTATAATAATATACTAAAATGAGCTGGAGGATAGAGAGTCTATTGCACATGTGTATACAGTGTGATATATATGGACAAATAATATCCTAAAATTAGCTGGAGGATAGAGAGTCTATTGCACATGTGTATAATAATATACTAAAATGAGCTGGAGGATAGAGAGTCTATTGCACATGTGTATACAGTGTGATATATATGGACAAATAATATACTAAAATGAGCTGGAGGATAGAGAGTCTATTGCACATGTGTATAATAATATACTAAAATGAGCTGGAGGATAGAGAGTCTATTGCACATGTGTATACAGTGTGATATATATGGACAAATAATATACTAAAATGAGCTGGAGGATAGAGAGTCTATTGCACATGTGTATAATAATATACTAAAATGAGCTGGAGGATAGAGAGTCTATTGCACATGTGTATACAGTGTGATATATATGGACAAATAATATACTAAAATGAGCTGGAGGATAGAGAGTCTATTGCACATGTGTATAATAATATACTAAAATGAGCTGGAGGATAGAGAGTCTATTGCACATGTGTATAATAATATACTAAAATGAGCTGGAGGAGAGAGAGTCTTTTGCACATGTGTATAATAATATACTAAAATGAGCTGGAGGAGAGAGAGTCTTTTGCACATGTGTATAATAATATACTAAAATGAGCTGGAGGATAGAGAGTCTATTGCATATGTGTATAATAATATACTAAAATGAGCTGGAGGAGAGAGAGTCTTTTGCACATGTGTATAATAATATACTAAAATGAGCTGGAGGATAGAGAGTCTTTTGCACATGTGTATAATAATATACTAAAATGAGCTGGAGGATAGAGAGTCTATTGCACATGTGTATAATAATATACTAAAATGAGCTGGAGGATAGAGAGTCTATTGCACATGTGTATAATAATATACTAAAATGAGCTGGAGGATAGAGAGTCTATTGCACATGTGTATACAGTGTGATATATATGGACAAATAATATACTAAAATGAGCTGGAGGATAGAGAGTCTATTGCACATGTGTATAATAATATACTAAAATGAGCTGGAGGATAGAGAGTCTATTGCACATGTGTATAATAATATACTAAAATGAGCTGGAGGATAGAGAGTCTATTGCACATGTGTATAATAATATACTAAAATGAGCTGGAGGATAGAGAGTCTATTGCACATGTGTATAATAATATACTAAAATGAGCTGGAGGATAGAGAGTCTATTGCACATGTGTATACAGTGTGATATATATGGACAAATAATATACTAAAATGAGCTGGAGGATAGAGAGTCTATTGCACATGTGTATAATAATATACTAAAATGAGCTGGAGGATAGAGAGTCTATTGCACATGTGTATACAGTGTGATATATATGGACAAATAATATACTAAAATGAGCTGGAGGATAGAGAGTCTATTGCACATGTGTATAATAATATACTAAAATGAGCTGGAGGATAGAGAGTCTATTGCACATGTGTATACAGTGTGATATATATGGACAAATAATATACTAAAATGAGCTGGAGGATAGAGAGTCTATTGCACATGTGTATAATAATATACTAAAATGAGCTGGAGGATAGAGAGTCTATTGCACATGTGTATACAGTGTGATATATATGGACAAATAATATACTAAAATGAGCTGGAGGATAGAGAGTCTATTGCACATGTGTATAATAATATACTAAAATGAGCTGGAGGATAGAGAGTCTATTGCACATGTGTATACAGTGTGATATATATGGACAAATAATATACTAAAATGAGCTGGAGGATAGAGAGTCTATTGCACATGTGTATAATAATATACTAAAATGAGCTGGAGGATAGAGAGTCTATTGCACATGTGTATACAGTGTGATATATATGGACAAATAATATACTAAAATGAGCTGGAGGATAGAGAGTCTATTGCACATGTGTATAATAATATACTAAAATGAGCTGGAGGATAGAGAGTCTATTGCACATGTGTATACAGTGTGATATATATGGACAAATAATATACTAAAATGAGCTGGAGGATAGAGAGTCTATTGCACATGTGTATAATAATATACTAAAATGAGCTGGAGGATAGAGAGTCTATTGCACATGTGTATACAGTGTGATATATATGGACAAATAATATACTAAAATGAGCTGGAGGATAGAGAGTCTATTGCACATGTGTATAATAATATACTAAAATGAGCTGGAGGATAGAGAGTCTATTGCACATGTGTATACAGTGTGATATATATGGACAAATAATATACTAAAATGAGCTGGAGGATAGAGAGTCTATTGCACATGTGTATAATAATATACTAAAATGAGCTGGAGGATAGAGAGTCTATTGCACATGTGTATACAGTGTGATATATATGGACAAATAATATACTAAAATGAGCTGGAGGATAGAGAGTCTATTGCACATGTGTATAATAATATACTAAAATGAGCTGGAGGATAGAGAGTCTATTGCACATGTGTATACAGTGTGATATATATGGACAAATAATATACTAAAATGAGCTGGAGGATAGAGAGTCTATTGCACATGTGTATAATAATATACTAAAATGAGCTGGAGGATAGAGAGTCTATTGCACATGTGTATACAGTGTGATATATATGGACAAATAATATACTAAAATGAGCTGGAGGATAGAGAGTCTATTGCACATGTGTATAATAATATACTAAAATGAGCTGGAGGATAGAGAGTCTATTGCACATGTGTATACAGTGTGATATATATGGACAAATAATATACTAAAATGAGCTGGAGGATAGAGAGTCTATTGCACATGTGTATAATAATATACTAAAATGAGCTGGAGGATAGAGAGTCTATTGCACATGTGTATACAGTGTGATATATATGGACAAATAATATACTAAAATGAGCTGGAGGATAGAGAGTCTATTGCACATGTGTATAATAATATACTAAAATGAGCTGGAGGATAGAGAGTCTATTGCACATGTGTATACAGTGTGATATATATGGACAAATAATATACTAAAATGAGCTGGAGGATAGAGAGTCTATTGCACATGTGTATAATAATATACTAAAATGAGCTGGAGGATAGAGAGTCTATTGCACATGTGTATAATAATATACTAAAATGAGCTGGAGGATAGAGAGTCTATTGCACATGTGTATAATAATATACTAAAATGAGCTGGAGGATAGAGAGTCTATTGCACATGTGTATAATAATATACTAAAATGAGCTGGAGGATAGAGAGTCTATTGCACATGTGTATACAGTGTGATATATATGGACAAATAATATACTAAAATGAGCTGGAGGATAGAGAGTCTATTGCACATGTGTATAATAATATACTAAAATGAGCTGGAGGATAGAGAGTCTATTGCACATGTGTATACAGTGTGATATATATGGACAAATAATATACTAAAATGAGCTGGAGGATAGAGAGTCTATTGCACATGTGTATAATAATATACTAAAATGAGCTGGAGGATAGAGAGTCTATTGCACATGTGTATACAGTGTGATATATATGGACAAATAATATACTAAAATGAGCTGGAGGATAGAGAGTCTATTGCACATGTGTATAATAATATACTAAAATGAGCTGGAGGATAGAGAGTCTATTGCACATGTGTATACAGTGTGATATATATGGACAAATAATATACTAAAATGAGCTGGAGGATAGAGAGTCTATTGCACATGTGTATAATAATATACTAAAATGAGCTGGAGGATAGAGAGTCTATTGCACATGTGTATACAGTGTGATATATATGGACAAATAATATACTAAAATGAGCTGGAGGATAGAGAGTCTATTGCACATGTGTATAATAATATACTAAAATGAGCTGGAGGATAGAGAGTCTATTGCACATGTGTATACAGTGTGATATATATGGACAAATAATATACTAAAATGAGCTGGAGGATAGAGAGTCTATTGCACATGTGTATAATAATATACTAAAATGAGCTGGAGGATAGAGAGTCTATTGCACATGTGTATACAGTGTGATATATTGTCAGCCTGTGGAAGATAATCTCACCCCTGTAAAGGAGAGAGGGAATTTTTAGGACCACAACTGCAGGCTTAGGAGTGTAGTGAAAGTATCAGTGATTCTGTGTAGGTGAGGGAAGGCAGCAAGGTTCAGAATCAATAGATACAGTTCACTTTTATTATAAGGATATGTGTGACAATGGCTGAGACCACAGAGCGTTTAGCCCCACTCAGTATTGTCAAACTGGTTCCCACATACAACAACATGCAATTGCAAGTTAAAGTTTTAGACAGACCATATCTAATCATAATTGGCAGCAGACATAGTGTACAACTTTAAGGCAACAAATAAAGCTAATGAGATTTAGGCAGTAGTTAGGTATTGAGACTGAATAATTAAGAATATAGGTAGAATAGAGCGTTTAAATATGAAGGAATCCTAACTAAGATTCTGAGGCATGTCAGGAGTAATTACTGAATATTCGTAAGTTACTGCGGTATGAGTATGAAGGAAGCGCTTTTGAGACTTACTAGTAGTAGTAATGGGTGAGGTCTGTCCGGACAGAGTGGAGTTCCCCTGCAGAGTTTGGGGAAATTGCAGCGTGTGCGATGGCGTGTGATGTCACCGCTTGCCGGTTCCGGTCCTGTGTTTGGTAGAGAGGTGAGCAGCGTCTGTCTCAAAGGTTGCAAGGAGGTTAGAGGGTGAGAAGCTGGATTCAACAATCAAGCAATTTGGTATGAGTAGGAGGGAAATTTAAACTGCTTGTTGGGGAGGAGTTATGTAAGTGTGAAAAGACACAGCTATACAAAGGATAAGGCAAAGAACTTAGGCAGATATGACAGGACCCCCCCCCAAAGATCAACTCCGGGGATCGAGTCCAGGACGATCAGGATAACGTTCATGGAACCTGGCCACCAAACGGGGGGCAGAGAGATTGGAAGCCGGTTCCCAGGAGTCCTCCGAATCAGGGTAGCCCTTCCAATGGACCAGATACTGAAGCTGCCCACGAAAACGTCGGGAGTCCAAGACATCTTGTACCTCATACTCCAGGGTGGCATCCTGTAGATGAGGAAGTAGAGGAATAGAAGGATCATGGTGACGAAGTTGTCTATAAGGCTTGAGGAGAGACACATGAAAGGTAGGATGGGATTTCAGATTTGCTGGTAATGCGAGGGTAACAGCGTTCATATTCACAATTTTTATGATGGGAAATGGTCCAATGAAGCTGGAAGATAATTTCCTGGAAGGAAGGGGTAAATGTAGATTACGTGTTGATAACCAAACGTAGTCACCTACTCTATATTTAGGCGAGGAAATCCTTTTTTTATCAAAATGGAATTTATAGCGATCCTTGGCGATGCGAATATTTTCAGCAGTTAGTGAAAAAGATTCACTAATAGTGTTGATGAGGTCATTCACAACAGGACAGCTGTTGCTGTCCATAGAATCCCATTCAAAAGAAGGATGGAAACCATAATTAATGAAGAACGGTGTGAACTTTGTAGAGGAATGGATGGAATTGTTGAAGGCGAATTCTGCGTATGGTAGTAGTTGGGTCCAGGTATCTTGTTTAGCTGAAATGAAACATCTCAAATATTGTTCAATGCATTGGTTTGTCCTTTCAGTCTGGCCATTAGTTTGGGGATGGAAAGAGGTACTGAGACGTCTAGAAATACCCAATGAGTGACAAAGTTGTTTCCAGAATTGGCTGGTGAATTGAGTTCCCCTATCTGAGGTGATACTATTCGGGAGTCCGTGATACTTGAATATATGATGTATCATTAAGGAAATGGTTTCAGAAGAAGTTGGGAGCTTATGGTAGGGCACGAAATGTGCCATTTTACTAAATAGGTCTACGACTACTAATATGGTGTTATTCCCTTCAGACGTAGGTAGGTCGACTATGTAGTCGATTGCTATGTCCTTCCAAGGACGGTCAGGAGTCGGTAATGGGATCAATTTTCCGTAAGGGGGAGTCCTCCCTCTTTTTGTAGTTTCGCAGATTAAGCAGGTTTTAACGTAATCCTCAACATCAGAGAGGCAGGTAGGCCACCAAAAGAATCTGGAGACTAATTCTTGAGTTTTCTTTATGCCCATGTGTCCAGCAGAAGGAGAATCATGTAAAGTTTTTAAGACTGTTGCTCTGAGACTGTTGGGTACATAGATTTGTTGTTGATAATAATACAACCCATCCGGGTGTAAATCCAAGACCTGTAATGGTTTATTTGAGTCAGCCTGTTGTGCTGATTTGAACTGAATGTTTTGTTCTGTAGTTAAAGCTAAGAATCTGTCAAGAGGAATTAGAGGTGAGAGATTTGGATGTGACACTTGGTCCACCAAGTGTCTTGAAAGGGCATCAGCCTTCTTGTTCTTGTTTGCAGGACGGTAGGTGATAAGATAATTAAATCTAGCCAAGAATAGGTTCCATCGGACCTGTCGTGCGCTGAGAGTCCTATTAGATTGTAGGTATTCTAGATTTTTGTGATCCGTGTAAATCAAGATTGGAAGAAGGGTCCCTTCTAGAAGGTGTCTCCATTGTTCCAATGAGGTTTTGATTGCTAAAAGTTCTTTATCACCTATTGGGTAGTTTATTTCAGCTGAATTAAGAATACGTGAATAGAAGGCAACAGGATGCAGAGGATCTTTTGGAGTCTGCCTCTGTGAGAGGATTGCTCCTAAAGCATAATTAGATGCATCCACTTCCAAGATGTACTGCAACTCAGAATTAGGGAATTGGAGGATAGGGGCCGTAGTGAAGGCTTTTTTTAAGAAGTTGAATATTTCTTCTAAATCATCGTTCCATATGAAGTGTGTGTCAGATTTGGTCAAGTTAGTTAATGGTCTAGTCAAGTCAGCAAAATTTTTAATAAACTTTCTGTAGAAATTGGCGAAACCCATGAACCTTTGTATATCCTTTTTACTTTTTGGGGAAGGCCAATTTTGAATTACCGATATCTTATCATTATCCATCTGGATACCTTGGGGTGATACAATATAACCTAGGAATTTAATTTCTTTGGAGTGAAATAAGCATTTTTCTAGTTTAACATAAAGAGAGTTCTCTCGTAACCGTGTTAATACTAGGGTGACATGTTTGATGTGTTCAGTAAGTGAGGTAGAGAATATGAGTATGTCATCCAAATATATTACCATAAATAAATCCAAAAAATCCTTGAAAATATCATTTATGAAGTACTGAAAGGTAGCCGGGGCATTACAGAGGCCAAATGGCATCACAGTATATTCAAAAAGGCCGTAACGTGTACGGAATGCTGTAAGCCATTCATGACCCTCCTTTATTCTTACCAAGTTGTAAGCCCCTCTTAGATCTAATTTAGTGTATATAGTAGCATTTTGTAATCTATCAAGGAGTTGAGGAATTAAAGGCAGTGGATAGCGGTTTTTTATCGTACGCTTGTTTAACTCTCTGTAATCAATAATGGGTCTTAGGGATTGATCTTTATTTTTAACAAAAAAAATACCAGCCCCAGCTGGGGAGGTGGAAGGACGTATAAAGCCTTTCTTCAAATTATCTGCCAAATAAGTTTTTAGATGTTGTAACTCAGGATCAGATCTTTTTTGTCAAAGACATCAGCGAATGTTATGTATTCCTTGGGGATTTGTAAAGGAACATCAAGTAAAATTTGTTCATGATGGAGACACAAATTTTTACAATAAGGAGAATCAAAGATGACATGTGAAGTTGACCATTGTATAGTGGGATTGTGTTGTTTAAACCAACTGATACCAAGTATAATGGGATATAGAGGTGAGGGTATAACATCAAAAGTAAGAAACTCTGTGTGTTGGTCATGTGTGGTAAGCCTTAAAGGTATGGTGTGGTATAAGATGGGTCCTGATGTAATTTCATTACCATCAATAAAACGGAGTACACTAGGCACCATTTTCTTAACTAGTGGAATTTTATTTACAGTAGTGAATTGGTAATCTATATAATTGTGGCTGGCACCAGAGTCAAGGATTGCTTGTGAGTTGAGTCTTTGCTGATCCCACTGTAATAAGATAGGAAGGGAGCAATGATTAGATTGTGTTTGTTTAGCAGATAAACATATACTTGTGGTGTTCATCTTACCCTTCCTACGCTGTAATTGAGAGCAGTCCTTTACAGAGTGATCGATCCCTCCACAATACATACAGAGATCTAAAGCTTTTCTTCTTAATTTTTCCTGTAGAGTTAATGGACCTCTGATGAAACCGAGTTCCATAGGGATTTCAGAGGCTTTTGTAGTTGTCTTAGGTGGATGCAGAGTAGTAGCTGTTTGTTTAGTGGATGTTTCTAAGTGTGACTTTTCTGAGCGTCTCACTCTGATGCGTCTATCTAATGTGATGCTAGCATCTATTAGGAGTTCTAAAGTCTCTGGGAGGGGTTGTCTGGCTAGCTCATCCTTGAGAGTATCTGAGAGGCCTAGGCGGAATTGATTGCGCAAGGAAAGGTCATTCCACTGTGTATCAG
Organism: Bombina bombina; assembly: GCF_027579735.1. Lineage (NCBI taxonomy): Eukaryota > Metazoa > Chordata > Amphibia > Anura > Bombinatoridae > Bombina > Bombina bombina. The sequence goes on from NW_026512833.1 coordinate 57,369, forward strand.
GGGACAATTTCTTAAACTCTGCGATGTAGTCCTCCACAGGCCTTTTATGTTGTCTCAGAGACCTCATTGCTGTCTCAGCAGACAGCTGTTTGTAGGGATCATCATAAAGCTGTCCCATTGCTTTAAAAAACTGATCAAATGAGTACAGCAATGGGTCATTGGTCTCAAAAAACAAATTTGCCCATATACGTGGTTCGCCACGCAGATAGGAGATTGTGGTGAGAACCTTCAAATGATCATTGAAGTATGTTTTGGGTTTTAATTGAAAATATAAGGAACATGAGTTTTTGAATTCCCTAAATTCTGAACGAATACCACTAAATGTTTGTGGGGGATTAGGTTGGGGTTCACTAGAACTAATACGTGTAGTGAGGGTATCAATTTTTTCATTGATGTATTGTTTTAGGGCAGAGTTTTCTAATTGTAGTGTATTTAACCCTGTTGTAAGGTTATCTACAGTTTGAGTTAATTTCTCTACATGAGATAATAAGGCTGCTGGGTCCATAGTAAGGCTTGATTGTTATTGTCAGCCTGTGGAAGATAATCTCACCCCTGTAAAGGAGAGAGGGAATTTTTAGGACCACAACTGCAGGCTTAGGAGTGTAGTGAAAGTATCAGTGATTCTGTGTAGGTGAGGGAAGGCAGCAAGGTTCAGAATCAATAGATACAGTTCACTTTTATTATAAGGATATGTGTGACAATGGCTGAGACCACAGAGCGTTTAGCCCCACTCAGTATTGTCAAACTGGTTCCCACATACAACAACATGCAATTGCAAGTTAAAGTTTTAGACAGACCATATCTAATCATAATTGGCAGCAGACATAGTGTACAACTTTAAGGCAACAAATAAAGCTAATGAGATTTAGGCAGTAGTTAGGTATTGAGACTGAATAATTAAGAATATAGGTAGAATAGAGCGTTTAAATATGAAGGAATCCTAACTAAGATTCTGAGGCATGTCAGGAGTAATTACTGAATATTCGTAAGTTACTGCGGTATGAGTATGAAGGAAGCGCTTTTGAGACTTACTAGTAGTAGTAATGGGTGAGGTCTGTCCGGACAGAGTGGAGTTCCCCTGCAGAGTTTGGGGAAATTGCAGCGTGTGCGATGGCGTGTGACGTCACCGCTTGCCGGTTCCGGTCCTGTGTTTGGTAGAGAGGTGAGCAGCGTCTGTCTCAAAGGTTGCAAGGAGGTTAGAGGGTGAGAAGCTGGATTCAACAATCAAGCAATTTGGTATGAGTAGGAGGGAAATTTAAACTGCTTGTTGGGGAGGAGTTATGTAAGTGTGAAAAGACACAGCTATACAAAGGATAAGGCAAAGAACTTAGGCAGATATGACATATATATGGACAAATAATATACTAAAATGAGCTGGAGGATAGAGAGTCTATTGCACATGTGTATAATAATATACTAAAATGAGCTGGAGGATAGAGAGTCTATTGCACATGTGTATACAGTGTGATATATATGGACAAATAATATACTAAAATGAGCTGGAGGATAGAGAGTCTATTGCACATGTGTATAATAATATACTAAAATGAGCTGGAGGATAGAGAGTCTATTGCACATGTGTATACAGTGTGATATATATGGACAAATAATATACTAAAATGAGCTGGAGGATAGAGAGTCTATTGCACATGTGTATAATAATATACTAAAATGAGCTGGAGGATAGAGAGTCTATTGCACATGTGTATACAGTGTGATATATATGGACAATTTGCAAGACTGTGAGAGTGAAATGAGATTTCTCGGCAGACTTAGCAAACTTAATATCACAAGTCCTTGAGCCGGCAGTCCCGTAAATGAGAGAGGAAAAAGGAAGCGATGAGCAAAAAATTCTGCAGGGGTTATTTACTACTAAAACTAGCAGGGATGTTAGAGAAGACCATGTGCTAAAGCAGTCAAGACATTTGCTCATAATCCTGCAATGTCTGTAACCTGATCATCTATTTATGTGTCAAGTAACAAATAATCTGCTCAGGCAGAGTTAATTGGAATCAACTGAATATCTCTCCAGTGCTTAACCACTCATATGCTGACCTGTAAGTGGCATATAAGGACTGGAGTTAATGAATTATGAATGAATGCAAGTTATAATCCCACTATTAAAATAACATTCTGAATATCGGATGAATAGTTGCAGATTGTGTATGCTAGAAGTTCTTTTTTAGTCTAAAGACTTCTTGCATTCCAAGGGAATGGATCATATTCTCGCTGAAATGCTAATCATTATATTTAATAAGCTTTTCATCTAAAAACATAAATTGTGCTTACCTGATAATTTTATTTCCATCAAGGGGAGGAGAGTCCACGGCTTCATTCATTACTTGTGGGAACTAAGAACCTGGCCACCAGGAGGAGGCAAAGACACCCCAGCCAAAGGCTTAAATACCTCCCCCACTTCCCTCATCCCCCAGTCATTCTGCCGAGGGAACAAGGAACAGTAGGAAAAATATCAGGGTATAAATGGTGCCAGAAGAACCCAAACTAAATTTAGGTCCGCCCACCGGAGTAACGGGTGGGATCCGTGGACTCTCCTCCACTCGATGGAAATAAAATTATTATGTAAGCATAATTTATGTTTTCCATCTAAAGGGGAGGAGAGTCCACGGCTTCATTCATTACTTATGGAAACAAATATTCAAGCTCTAGAGGACACAGAACAACGAGAGGGCAAAAAAAAGGCAGACCCTAATCTGAGGGCACCACAGCATGTAAAAATTTTCTCCCAAAAACAGCTTCCGCCGAAGCAAAAACAAAAAATTTGTAAAACTTTTAAAGGTATGTAAGGAGGACCAGGTAGCCGCCTTACAAATCTGCACCATAGAGGCCTCTTTCTTAAAGGCCCAAGAAGAAGCCACAGCTCTAGTCGAATGAGCCGTGATCCTCTGAGGAGGCTTATGTCCTGCTGTCTCATAGGCTAAGCGAATCATGCTCCTCAACCAAAACGACAAATAAGTAGAAGAGGCTTTCTGCCCCTTGCGCTTCCCTGCATACACCACAAAAAGAGATGTAGATTGTCTGAAATGCTTTGTAGCCTAAAGGTAAAACTTCAAGGCTCGAACCACGTCCAAATTATGAAATAACCTCTCCTTAGGAGAAGAGGGGTTAGGACACAAAGAAGAAACCACTATTTCCTGATTGATGTTACGGTTAGACACGACTTTGGGAAGAAATCCCAAACCAGTGCCCAGAACAGCCTTATCAGCGTGAAAGACCAAATAAGGAGGCTCAAATTGCAAGGCTACCAACTAAGAGACTCTGCGAACCGATGCAATAGCCAACAGAAAGAGAACCTTCCAGGAAAGAATCTTAATGTCAATAGAGTGCATAGGTTCAAATGGAACCCTCTGCAATACCCTCAGAACCAGGTTCATGCTCCAGGGAGGAGCAGACTGTATAAAAACAGGCCTGATTCTAGACAGAGTCTGAATAAAGGACTGAATATCAGGAAGCTCAGCGAGCCTCTTGTGCAACAAAACAGATAATGCCAAGATCTGTCCCTTCAAGGAACTGGCGGCAAGTCCCCTTTCCAACCCATCCTGGAAAAAGGACAGAATCCTGGATACCTTAACCTTGTGCCAAGGACATCCCTGCTTCTCACACCAGGACAAGTAAGTCCTCCACACCTTATGATAGATGCAACGAGTGAACGGCTTCCTAGCCTGAACGAGTGTATCAATCACTCTCTCAGAAAACCCTTTCTTGGCCAAGACTAAGCGTTCAATCTCCACGAAGTCAGCCTCAGAGAATCTAGATTTTGATGTTGAAAGGGACCCTGTACCAACAGATCCCTGCGACAGGGTAACCTCCATGGAGGAGAAGATGACATCTTCACCAGATCCGCAAACCACATCTTCCGCGGCCACGATAGAGCAATCAGAATAGCCAAAACTTGCTCCTGCTTGATGCGGGCCACTACACGAGGAAAAAGTGGCAACGGTTCAAATATGTAAACTAGGTTGAACCCCCAAGGCACTGCTAAAGCATCTATCAGCTCTGCCTCGGGATCCCTGGACCGTGACCGGTAACTGGGTAGTTTGCAATTGAGTCTGGACGCCATGAGGTTTATCTCCAGCGTCCCCCATCTGTGACAGATCCCCACAAACACCTTGGGACGGAGAGACCATTCCCCTGGATGGAAGGATTGCCTGCTGAGGAAATCCGCTCCCCAGTTTTCCACACCCGGAATGTGGATTGCTGAGAGCGAGCAGTTGTGGGACTCTGCCCATTCAAATATCCGAGAAACCTCCCTCATTGCCAGAGAGCTTCTCGTCCCCCCCTGGTGGTTGATGTAAGCCACCGAGGTAATGTTGTCTGTCTGATTAAGCTGAACGACCTCAGTAGAGGCCACGCTTTCAGAGCATTGTAGATCGCTCGAAGTTCCAGAATACTGTTTGGGAGGAGAGACTCCTCTCAAGACCATCTTCCCTGTGCCATCCTGACCCCCCAAAACAGCTCCCCATCCTGCCAGACTCGTGTCCATGGTCACAATCTCCCAGGACAGTCTAAAGAAGCATGTTCCAGACGGATCCACCAAGAGAGGGATTCCCTCGTCCGATCATCCAAAGAAATCTGTTGGGCTAGGTCTGTATGATTGCCGTTCCACTGTCTCAACATGCATAACTGAAGAGGCCTGAGGTGGAACCTGGCAAATGGAATGACATTGATGCTGGACACCATGAGCCCGATCACCTCCATACTCTGAGCCACCGAGGGACGGGAGGAGGACTGAAGGGCAAGATAGGTGGACGCAATCTTCCTGCGTCGCTGATTTGTGAGAAATATCCTCATGGATATAGAATCTATTATCGTTCCCAGGAACTCCACCCTGTTGCTGGGAATCAGGGAGCTCTTTCCTGAGTTTATCCTCCAACTGTGGGATTCGAGCAAAAGAAGAAGAGCCCTCAAGTGATCCTCTGCGAGACTGAATGACGGCGCCTGGACTAGGATGTCGTCCAGATATGGCGCCACAGCAATGCCTCTGGATCTGGCCACTGCAAGTAGCGCCCCCAGAACCTTTGTGAAGACTCTCGTGGCCGTCGCCAGACCAAAGGGAAGGGCCACAAACTGGAAATGTAGGTCCAGGAATGCAAATCTCAGGAACCTGATGTGGTCCCTGTGGATTGGCACATGAAGGTAGGCATCCTTCAAGTCTATTATCGTCATGAACTGACCCTCTTGAACTAGGGGCAGAATAGATCTGACCGTTTCCATTTTAAACGATGGAACAGCCAGAAATTTGTTTAAACATTTTAGGTCCAGAATCGTGCGGAACGTGCCGTCCTTCTTTGGGACTACGAAAAGGTTTGAATAGTATCCTAGACCCCTTTCTGCTGGGGGTACCGGTACAATTACTCCGAAGGAAGAGAGATCCCTCACACATTCTAGAAAGGTGTCTTTCTTTTCTGGTCTGGAAGACAGGTTTGACAGGAGGAATCTGTCCCTGGGCAGATGAGATCTGAACCCTATCCTGTATCCTTGGGCGACAAACTCCAGAATTCAAGGGTCCTGAACATCCTGCAACCAGGCTTCTGAGAAGAGAGATAATCTGCCCCCTACTTGGTCCGGGGACCGCTCGGGGGCTGCCCCTTCATGCCGACTTTGTTTCAGCGGGCTTCTTGTTCTTCTTGGACTTATTCCAAGACTGATCCGCTTTCGCAGTGGGCTGTTGATGTTGGGCCTTGTCCGCACGAAAGGGACGAAAAATAGATCCCTTAGGCTTAACCTTCTTATCCTGCGGTAGGAAAGCGTCATTGCCTCCTGTAACCATGGATATGATCAAGTCCAATCCTCGACCAAACAGGATCTTTCCCTGAAATGGAAGGGATAGCAGTCTAGACTTAGAGGTCATGTCCGCAGACCACGACTTTAGCCACAGAGCCCTGTGGGCTAAAACGGAAAAACATGACACCTAAGCGTTCAGGCGAATAATTTGCATATTGGCATCACAAATAAAATAATTAGCGACTTTCAAGGCCTTAATTCTCTCCTGTATCTCGTCGAGGGGAGTCTACCTCTCGACCATGTCAGACAGAGATTTTCACAGTCGCAGCTCCTGCAACTGCAGCTACCACTGCTGCCGGCTGAACAACAAACCCTGTGTGTTAAATAATTTTTCTTAACATGTTCTCTAACTTTTTATCCATGGGCTCCTTAAACGACGAACTATCCTCAAGAGGAATCGTTGTCCACTTCACAAGCGTAGATATAGCAACATCCACCTTAGGAACAGTCCCCATAGAGAGTCCGGGACGGGGAACAGTTTTTTAAAAAAAACAGGGGAAAAAGAAGAACCATTCATTCTTAATAATGTTAGCCATCTTAACAGGAACCGGGAAGGTCTGAGGCACCACCCTGTCCTCATATACTTTATCAAGCTTAGGAATTGAAGGTTTCTCCGGTAGTTTCGGTTCTGGAACCTCGAGGGTAGCAAGCAATTGCTTCAGCAAAAAGTGCAAACTTTCCATCCTAAACCTAAAGTCAGGCTCCTCCGCCGTCGGAGCTTTAGATGACATAAACTCCGACCTAGAAGGAACGTCCTCTGAAGAGTCGTCCTCGTCAGCGGATAATCTTTCCGAAATATCCATTGGAGTAGATGACCCCTGGGTCGGATTGCCATATTTTACCTTATGCTTGCGCTTAGCAGAACGTGGTAAAGCACTAATCACCTTATACACCACCGTTTGCTGTTGATCCGCAAAATCTGGTGGTGGCCAATGGATCCCTCCTGTAGGAGAAATAGTCGTGCTCTGGGGTGCTGCATGTGTAAACGGAGATGAATGTAGGGAACGCACCTCACGGGACGGAGAACCCTCATAAGGTGGACGGCTCAGTAGTACTAGACATTCTATTTTTTCTAGATGTCGTAGCTTTATCAAGGCATGTGGAACATAGCTGAGCAGGCGGGTCTACCAGAACCTCCTCACAATAAACACAGGCATTAGACTTTGTTAAAGAGGGAGTACCCTCCAACGAGTCAGAGTCCTCCATAGCTTGCGCCTTTATTACGGACAAGATACACTATATATAAAATGGCACCTTTATAACCTCCAATGGCCGGGGCACTCACAACCTCCTATGACCCGGACCACAGAAACCGTTACGTCTCCTGCAATCGCCTGACAAGCAAAGGAAGTTGATTAGGCCACACCCGGTCAGAAGGAATGCCTCGCAGGACCACCCATGCACTAGATGGAAAAACGCGCCAAATCGGCCGTGCAAATACTCCCGGAAAAGAAAACTAAAAGTCCACCCATTGCCAGAGCCTCATCTCACACATATTGCAGCAATGACACAATAAACAACAACATGTACAACCCCCCCCCCCCCCCGTTCAATAATCCCCCTACCAGGGATATTAACCCTTGATTCTATAAAGATAAAAGGCATCACACTGTGACCCTGTCTTCTGTGAATTCATTACATGTATAAAAAATTAAACAATCTTACCAGAATCTATGCCGTGGAACAGGAACACGGCCTCTCAAGTGTGACAGTGTAGTAGCATCGCTCCTGACATGAACTTGAGTGAGGAAAGCAGGCAGCGAAACTCGTCAATGCTGATTGCTTATGGAGCTGTTAAAATGAGTCGCGATGGTTTTGCAGAAAGACTCTCCCTGCATCTCCGGACTCTAACATTCACCCAAGCTCTCACTGAGAGGCTGACAGGACTACTTAAAACTCCAGTCCCATTTTGAAGAGTATTACCCTCCATAACTACTCTGAATCTTCTGACACTTCTCTGCCAAGCTCCTGTGATGAAAGGCAAGGAATGACTGGGGGATGAGGGAAGTGGGGGAGGTATTTAAGCCTTTGGCTGGGGTGTCTTTGCCTCCTCATGGTGGTCAGGTTCTTAATTCCCACAAGTAATGAATGAAGCCGTGGACTCTCCTCCCCTTTAGATGGAAATCTAGTATCTACTATTGTTGTTACAAAAGGGAAAGATGCTCACATGGATAACTTTCCTATAGTGTTTCACTCTAGTGCCCCTCTAAAAATAGTTCAGCTCTGAAACACAAGAAAGTTTCCTTTGTAGATAAATGCTAATCGTTGGGCCCTGTCCAACAAAAAGACTGTAAACAATTTGTTCATGGGAGTAGATTGGAAAGTTGTTTAAAATTGCTGCTCTATCTGAATCATGAAAGTTAAATTTTGACTTGAGTGTCCCTTTAAAGTTTATAGAAAAGGTGGTTAAAAGAGACATAATAGTTAAAACATCAACTGCTGTTTAATATGTTTGCTTTTATTTTAATTTCATTAAAGGGACCGTCTGGACAAAATTAAACTCTCATGATTGAGATAGGGCATGTCATTTTAAACAACTTTCCCATTTATATTTATCATCAAATTTGCTTTGCTCTCTTGGTATTCTTTGTTGAAAGCTAAACCTAGGTAGACTTATATGCAAATTTCTAAGTCTTTGAAGGCTGTCTTTAATCTCTATGTATTTTGACAGTTTTTCATAGCTAGCCAGCACTAGTTCATGTGTGCCATATAGATAACATGCTCACTCCTGTAGAGTTACCTAGGAGTCAGCACTGATTGGCTAAAATGCAAGTCTGTAAAAAGAACAAAAATAAAAGGGGGCAGTCTGCAGAAGCTTATATACAAGCTAACCACAGAGCTAAAAAGTATATTAATATAACTGTGTTGGTAATGCAAAACTGGGGAATGGGTAATAAAGGGATTATCTATCTTTTTAAACAAACATTACAAATTCTGGAGTAGACTGTCCCTTTAATTTTCATATACTTCTTGGTCTTATGCTTATTGTTTTCTTGCCTTAGTAAATTATCATTTTCTAGCCCAAGTAAATCTGTGAAGTAGAAAAAAAGATTCATTCTGCCCCATCTCCCTAAACTATTCACTCTAGCCTCAAAAAATCCTGGGCATCAGGACACCACAGCACATAGGAAAATGTGCCCAGCCGTGAATGAACTGAGGGAAGCCCAGCCGAAGGTGCAGGAATCTGTAATCAAACAAACGTACTAGAGTTCCATGTGCCTTACTGTATATATAAACAAAACATCTACTAGGACAATGCCTACTTTGTTCTTTGGCATCACAGAATAAAAACTTTCAATTTGTCTGACCCATTGCACTACTGGGATAGCTTAGGACTTATTCAGATATGCACGGTAAAGCTAGCTAAATCACAAAAGCTAATACGGCAACACTACCCTGTTAACCTGGGTTATAATTTCTTCTCCCTGACAGAAATATGTATGGTTGGAAATAAGGTGACTTCTCATGAATGATCAGGAAATAAATGATAGTCTAGAATCTGACATGCAAGATCCTTGTGGCAAGGTGCCACAGTAAGAACGTTTTCTAAATAGTGAAATTATACTTCTGAGAAACCATTAATAAGCAAAAATGATGTAATTGACCATGATATACCCACATTTATACTATTAGATAATAATTAATGCTTGGATAATGCACTCAGTATTTTTGGTGCAAATCTATCTTCATCAAAATGGGCCACAGTCAGTACATCTTAATACCTTCTACTGGTGGCTCCTATAGCATAATAGAAACTTTTTCTAGACATTCTTCGTGTTAACTTCTTGTGGCTATTATAGAAAAATAAAAGTAATTTATTTATTGTTGTTTTACCTTTTGTGGTCAAGAGATGATAATAAACCACTATATCTATAACATGGATAATAAACCACTATGAATATAGTATAGTTTGATATTAAGACATTATAGCTTTAATTCCTTCTTATTGTGCCTAATGATAACATAAAAGGTAAAGATATACAGGGAGTGCAGAATTATTAGGCAAGTTGTATTTTTGAGGATTAATTTTATTATTTAACAACAACCATGTTCTCAATGAACCCAAAAAACTCATTAATATCAAAGCTGAATATTTTTGGAAGTAGTTTTTAGTTTGTTTTTAGTTTTAGCTATTTTAGGGGGATATCTGTGTGTGCAGGTGACTATTACTGTGCATAATTATTAGGCAACTTAACAAAAAACAAATATATACCCATTTCAATTATTTATTTTTACCAGTGAAACCAATATAATATCTCAACATTCACAAATATACCTTTCTGACATTCAAAAACAAAACAAAAACAAATCAGTGACCAATATAGCCACCTTTCTTTGCAAGGACACTCAAAAGCCTGCCATCCATGGATTCTGTCAGTGTTTTGATCTGTTCACCATCAACATTGCATGCAGCAGCAACCACAGCCTCCCAGACACTGTTCAGAGAGGTGTACTGTTTTCCCTCCTTGTAAATCTCACATTTGATGATGGACCACAGGTTCTCAATGGGGTTCAGATCAGGTGAACAAGGAGGCCATGTCATTAGATTTTCTTCTTTTATACCCTTTCTTGCCAGCCACGCTGTGGAGTACTTGGACGCGTGTGATGGAGCATTGTCCTGCATGAAAATCATGTTTTTCTTGAAGGATGCAGACTTCTTCCTGTACCACTGCTTGAAGACGGTGTCTTCCAGAAACTGGCAGTAGGACTGGGAGTTGAGCTTGACTCCATCCTCAACCCGAAAAGGCCCCACAAGCTCATCTTTAATGATACCAGCCCAAACCAGTACTCCACCTCCACCTTGCTGGCGTCTGAGTCGGACTGGAGCTCTCTGCCCTTTACCAATACAGCCACGGGCCCATCCATCTGGCCCATCAAGACTCACTCTCATTTAATCAGTCCATAAAACCTTAGAAAAATCAGTCTTGAGATATTTCTTGGCCCAGTCTTGACGTTTCAGCTTGTGTGTCTTGTTCAGTGGTGGTCGTCTTTCAGCCTTTCTTACCTTGGCCATGTCTCTGAGTATTGCATACCTTGTGCTTTTGGGCACTCCAGTGATGTTGCAGCTCTGAAATATGGCCAAACTGGTGGCAAGTGGCATCTTGGCAGCTGCACGCTTGACTTTTCTCAGTTCATGGGCAGTTATTTTGCGCCTTGGTTTTTCCACACGCTTCTTGCGACCCTGTTGACTATTTTGAATGAAACGCTTGATTGTTCGATGATCACGCTTCAGAAGCTTTGCAATTTTAAGAGTGCTGCATCCCTCTGCAAGATATCTCACTATTTTTGACTTTTCTGAGCCTGTCAAGTCCTTCTTTTGACCCATTTTGCCAAAGGAAAGGAAGTTGCCTAATAATTATGCACACCTGATATAGGGTGTTGATGTCATTAGACCACACCCCTTCTCATTACAGAGATGCACATCACCTAATATGCTTAATTGGTAGTAGGCTTTCGAGCCTATACAGCTTGGAGTAAGACAACATGCATAAAGAGGATGATGTGGTCAAAATACTCATTTGCCTAATAATTCTGCACTCCCTGTATGTGAATATATCAATTCCTACTTGAGGCTATTCTGAGTTGCTAAAAAACAGAATTTATGCTTACCTGATAAATTACTTTCTCCAACGGTGTGTCCGGTCCACGGCGTCATCCATTACTTGTGGGAAATGTTCTCCCCCACAGGGAAAGGCCAGGAGAGCACACAGCAAGAGCTGTCCATATAGCTCCCCCTCTGGCTCCGCCCCCCAGTCATTCGACCGACGGTTAGGAGAAAAAGGAGAAACTATAGGGTGCCGTGGTGACTGTAGTGTATAAAGAAAAAAAATTTCAACCTGATTAAAAAAACCAGGGCGGGCCGTGGACCGGACACACCGTTGGAGAAAGTAATTTATCAGGTAAGCATAAATTCTGTTTTCTCCAACATTGGTGTGTCCGGTCCACGGCGTCATCCATTACTTGTGGGAACCAATACCAAAGCTTTAGGACACGGATGAAGGGAGGGAGCAAATCAGGTTACCTAAACAGAAGGCACCACGGCTTGCAAAACCTTTCTCCCAAAAACAGCCTCTGAAGAAGCAAAAATATAAAATTTGTAGAATTTGGCAAAAGTGTGCAGAGAAAACCAAGTCGCTGCCTTACATATCTGGTCAACAGAAGCCTCGTTCTTATAGGCCCATGTGGAAGCCACAGCCCTAGTAGAGTGAGCTGTGATACGGTCAGGAGGCTGCCGTCCGGCAGTCTCATAAGCCAAGCGGATAATGCTTTTCAGCCAGAAAGAGAGAGAGAGGTAGCAGTAGCTTTTTGACCTCTCCTCTTACCAGAGTAAACGACAAACAAGGATGAGGTTTGTCTAAAATATTTTGTTGCTTCTAAATAGAACTTTAAAGCACGAACAACATCTAAAATGTGTAATAAACGTTCCTTCTTTGAAACTGGATTCGGACACAAAGAAGGAACAACTATTTCCTGGTTGATGTTCTCGTTGGAAACAACTTTTGGAAGAAAACCAGGCTTAGTACGCAAAACAACCTTATCTGAATGGAACACCAGATAGGGTGGATCACACTGCAAAGCAGATAATTCTGAAACTCTTCTAGCAGAAGAAATAGCAACCAAAAACAGAACTTTCCAAGATAGTAACTTAATATCTATGGAATGTAAAGGTTCAAACGGAACCCCTTGAAGAACTGAAAGAACTAAATTTAGACTCCAAGGAGGAGTCATGGGTCTGTAAACAGGCTTGATTCTAACCAAAGCCTGAACAAAAGCTTGTACATCTGGCAAAGCTGCCAGTCGTTTGTGCAACAAGACGGATAATGCAGAAATCTATCCTTTTAGAGAACTAGCTGACAATCCTTTATCCAAACCTTCTTGGAGAAAGGAGAGAATCTTTGGAATTTTAATCTTACTCCAGGAGAATCCTTTGGATTCACACCAACAGATATATTTTTTCCATATTTTATGGTAAATCCTTCTAGTCACAGGTTTTCTGGCTTGGACCAGAGTATCAATCACAGAATTTGAAAACCCACGCTTGGATAAAATCAAGCGTTCAATTTCCAAGCGGTCAGCTGCAGAGAAACTAGATTGGGATGTTCGAATAGACCTTGTACTAGAAGGTCCTGTCTCAAAGGTAGCTTCCATGGTGGAGCCGATGACATATTCACCAGGTCTGCATACCAAGTCCTGCGTGGCCACGCAGGAGCTATCAGAATCACCGAGGCCTTCTCCTGTTTGATCCTGGCTATGAGCCTGGGGAGGAGAGGAAACGGTGGAAACACATATGCTAGGTTGAACGACCAAGGCGCCACTAATGCATCCACTAGAGTCGCCTTGGGATCCCTGGATCTGGACCCGTAGCAAGGAATCTTGAAGTTCTGACGGGACGCCATTAGATCCATGTCTGGAATGCCCCATAATTGGGTTAACTGAGCAAAGACCTCTGGATGGAGTTCCCACTCCCCCGGATGGAAAGTCTGACGACTCAAATAGTCCGCCTCCCAGTTGTCTACTCCTGGGATTTGAATAGCAGATAGATGGCAGGAGTGATTCTCTGCCCATTGGATTATCTTGGTTACTTCCTTCATCGCTAGGGAACTCTTTGTTCCCCCCTGATGATTGATGTACGCAACAGTCGTTATGTTGTCCGACTGAAATCTTATGAACCTGGCTTCCGCTAGCTTAGGCCAAGCCAGGAGCGCATTGAATATAGCTCTTAGTTCCAAAATGTTTATCGGGAGAAGCGACTCTTCCCGCGACCATAGGCCCTGAGCTTTCAGAGAGTCCCAGACCGCGCCCCACCCCAAGAGGCTGGCGTCGGTCGTGACGATGACCCACTCCGGTCTGCGGAAACTCATTCCCTGAGACAGGTGATCCTGGGTCAACCACCAGAGAAGTGAGTCCCTGGCTACCTGGTCTACTTGAATTTGGGGAGACAAGTCTGTATAGTCCCCATTCCACTGATTGAGCATGCACAGCTGTAATGGTCTTAGATGAATTCGAGCAAAAGGAACCACATCCATTGCTGCGACCATTAGTCCTATTACTTCCATGCATTGAGCTATGGAGGGTTGAGGAATAGAGTGAAGAACTCGACAAGCTTTTAGAAGCTTTGTCTTTCTGACGTCTGTGAGAAAGATCTTCATTTCCACAGAATCTATTATTGTTCCCAGAAAAGGAACCCTTGTGGACGGTGACAGTGAACTTTTTTCTATGTTCACTTTCCACCCGTGAGATCTGAGAAAAGCCAACACAATGTCTGTATGAGCCCTCGCTTTGGAAAGAGACGACGCTTGGATTAGGATGTCGTCTAGATAAGGTGCTACAGCGATGCCCCTCGGTCTTAGGACCGCTAGAAGGGACCCTAGCACCTTTGTGAAAATTCTGGGAGCGGTGGCTAAACCGAATGGAAGAGCCACAAACTGGTAATGTTTGTCCAGAAAGGCGAACCTCAGGAACTGATGATGAGATTTGTGGATTGGGATATGCAGATACGCATCCTTCAGATCCACGGTAGTCAAAAATTGACCCTGCTGGATTGTTGGTAAGATTGTCCGAATGGTTTCCATCTTGAAGGATGGAACTCTGAGGAACTTGTTTAATATCTTTAAATCCAGAATTGGCCTGAAAGTTCCCTCTTTTTTGGGAACCACAAACAGGTTTGAGTAAAACCCTAGACCTTGTTCCCCGGAGGGGACTGGGTTTATCACTCCCATCTTTGATAGGTCTCTTACACAATGTAAGAATGCTTGTTTCTTTATCTGGTCTGAAGATAAGCGAGACAGGTGGAACCTTCCCTTTGGAGGAAGTCCCTTGAATTCTAACAGGTATCCCTTGGAAACTATCTCTAGTGCCCAGGGATCCAGAACATCTCTTGCCCAAGCCTGAGCGAAGAGAGATAGTCTGCCCCCTACCAGATCCGGTCCCGGATCGGGGGCTACCCCTTCATGCTGTCTTGGTAGCAGCAGCAGGTATCTTGGTTTGTTTACCCTTGTTCCAGCCTTGCATGGGCTTCCAAGCGGGTTTGGGCTGGGCCGCGTTACCTTCTTGTCTAGCGGCAGTGGAGTTATTAGCCGGTCCGTTCCTGAAATTGCGAAAGGAACGAAAATTAGACTTGTTCTTAGCCTTAAAAGGCCTATCCTGTGGGAGGGCATGGCCCTTACCCCCAGTGATGTCTGAAATAATTTCCTTCAATTCCGGCCCAAAAAGGGTCTTACCCTTGAAAGGAATATTCAGTAACTTAGTCTTGGACGACACGTCTGCCGACCAGGATTTTAGCCAAAGCGCCCTCCGCGCTACTATAGCAAAACCTGAGTTTTTCGCCGCCAATTTCGTTATTTGAAAGGCGGCATTGTCCATGACTTCTTCATAGGAAGTCTCTTTCTGGAGCGACCTTTCTAGTTCTTCGAACCAAAAGGACGCCGCTGAAGTGACAGTAATAACACACGTAGCTGGTTGAAGGATGAACCCTTGCTGAACAAAAATCTTTTTAAGCAATCCTTCCAATTTTTTATCCATAGGATCTTTGAAAGCGCAGCTGTCCTCTATAGGAATAGTTGTGCGCTTCGCTAGTGTTGAAACAGCTCCCTCAACCTTCGGGACCGTTTGCCATGCGTCCCTTCTAGGGTCTACTATGGGAAACATTTTCTTAAATATAGGAGGTGGGGCAAAGGGTACACCTGGCTTCTCCCACTCCTTTTCCACTATGTTCGCTACCCTCTTAGGTATTGGAAAAGCGTCGTCGTGCACTGGGACCTCTAAAAATTTGTCCAATTTGCACAACTTCTCTGGTACTACCATGGAATCACAGTCATCCAGAGTAGCTAATACCTCCTTAAGCAAAGCGCGGAGATGTTCTAGCTTAAACTTAAATGCCACTAGATCAGGTTCTGCCTGTTGAGAAATTTTTCCTGAGTCTGAAATTTCACCCTCAGACAGCCCTTCCCTCACAGCCAATTCCGATTGATGTGAGGGTAAAATAGATAAGGCATTGTCAGCGTCTGATTGTTCATCCTTTTTATCTGTATTTAAAGCTGAACAATCACGCTTTCTCTGAAAAACTGGCAGTTTGGATAAAAGACTTGCTATAGAATTATCCACTACTGCTAATAATTGTTGCATAGAAATAAGCACTGGCGCACTAGGTGTCGCCTGCGCGGGCAAAGCTGGTGTAGACACAGGAGAGGATGTAGAGCTATCCCCACTACCTTCATTAGATAAATCATCTTGGGCAACATTATGAAAAATAACAGAGCTGTCCTGATTTTGTTTGGACGCTATGGCGCAATTATCACAAACACTCGAAGGGGGAACCACATTTGTCTCTATACACACAGAACATAGGTTATCTGATGGAACAGACATGTTAAACAGATTAAGGCAGGCAAACAATGCAATAAAAACGATTTTAAACAAAAACGTTACTGTCTCTTTAAATAATAAAATGACACATTTATTTCTGAATGTTCAAAAAACTATGAAGGCAATATCCGATTTTTCTGAAATTTGTACCCCAGTGTCTTAATGCTTAGAAAGTATTGCACAGCAAATATGGAGACTCTAGCTCTTAAAACAAGCAAACCGGAGCTAATTGTTGGATTTAACCGTTTTTACACACCACAATCCCAGCTACAGCCTTGCTGCAGCTTTTTACCTTCCTTAGGGGTCACCATTCACAGAAAAAAGCCTTTTGGAGTCACTTTCTGAACCACAGGACCCTCTCACATGAATCTGCATGCACTGCCTTGAAATTCAACTGCACAGCTGAAGTGCCAAAATGAGGCTTCCTCCCTCAGCACACTAGAGTGAAGGGGCCTTCCTGACTAGATTTAGGTGTCTAAAACAAGCCAGATCAATAAAAAACGTTCCCAAGTGTATGTGAGCTTATAAAATATTTCAAATGGTATAATATTGTAATAAAAACCAATCGATTTAGCCCCTAACAGTGTCTACCAGCATAAAAAACAAAAAGGGGAAGCCTGTTATCTTTTTTGCTGAGGTGAAAGAAAAATGGCTTACCGTTTCCCCTGAGGGGAAAAATGACTGTCATCTAGCATTAGCCTGTGTTGTTAGAAGGAGACTAGTCATACCTGAAGCAGATGAGTCTGCAAACTGTTACCCCCCAACTGAAGTTCTCTTGTTTCAACAGTCCTGCGTGGTAACAGTAATGGATTTTAGTTACTTGTGCTAAAATCATAGCCCTCTTAAACAGAAATCTTCATCACTTTTCTGTTATAGAGTAAATAGTACAAGCCAGCACTATTTTAAAATAACAAACTCTTGATAGAAGAATAAAAAACTACAACTAACACCACAAACTCCTCGCCATCCCCGTGGTAGATGCTACTTGTTCAAATCGGCAAGGAGAATGACTGGGGGCGGAGCCAGAGGGGGAGCTATATGGACAGCTCTTGCTGTGTGCTCTCCTTGCCTTTCCCTGTGGGGGAGAACATTTCCCACAAGTAATGGATGACGCCGTGGACCGGACACACCAATGTTGGAGAAATGTCTTCTAGCCACTTTGCTTTTTAATACCTTCTTCTTGAGATCAAGCAATAAATACAGGTTGCATGGTATAATGCCTTTCAATACGTTATCAGTAATCAATGAGTTGTTAAAGCATGTATAAAAATATTTGTAAACCACTATACAGTTTAAAATATACTTCTTGTAATTGGAATTAAGTGAGGCTATATAACAAATTACTGGTAAAATAAATGTTAATATTTTAAAGTAACTGTTGTTACATTTTGATACCACTGGCGTGGTTATTAAGTAATACCTCCTTAACAATAATAGCATCATTAGAAAAATGATTAAATATTTAGCAAACACAATGTGACTTAAAATAACTGAGTAAAGTGATCTCTTGAAATTAAACAAAAAGCATGCAGCATTATACTTTCCACCCTGATGCAACATTTCATCTTGAAATAAAGCTTTGAGGTTTACAATTGAATATCTGTATGAAAAGAAAAAACAAAGATTAACTAGGTTTATCCAGGTCTTTCTGACTGTGTTTATCGGCTGTTTTACAGCTCCTGATATGCCCTTTTCATCATTGGTGGAATAACAATGCAAACATCAACACCATTTCCATATCTGAAAAAGATCAGATTGTATCTTAGCAGAAATCAGAAAATTGACCCATACGATGAACAGTATTGATTTAGTAAACTGAAATCCACACAACCACAAAATGGACATATTGAGTTCAACAGATATAAGCACTTGATAAATGCTCATCACCCACAGATAAAACGATAACACACATGGGCCTGCGATCTACACATGCTTGTACCAGAAAAACAAGATGGTGTAGCCCATGCCAACAGCCCTTTTTGATGAAGATAGATTTGCACCAAAAATACTCAGTGCATCATCATCATCTTTATTTAAATGTAAAAACATGAATAAAACATCTACAATGTTATCTCAGTTTTAAAGGGACAGTCAACACCAGAATTTTTGTTGTTTAAAAAGATAATCCCTTTATTACCCATTCCCCAGTTTTGCATAACCAACACTGTTATATTAATATACTTTTTACCTCTGTGATTAACTTGTATTTAAGCATCTTCTGACAGCCCCCTGATCACATGACATTTTATTTATAATCTATTGACTTTCATTTTAGCCAATTAGTGCAGTGTCTGCCACAATCCACGGGCGTGATCACAATGCTATCTATATGGTTTACATGAACTAGCTCTCCCCTGTTGTGAAAAGCAAATAAAAAAGCATGTGATAAGAGGCGGCCTTCTAGGGTTTAGAAATTATTATATAAGCCTTCCTAGATTTAGCTTTCAACTAAGAATACCAAAAGAACAAAGCAAAATTGGTGATAAAAGGAAATTGGGAAGTTTTTTAAAATTACATGCCCTTTTTGAAACATCAAAGTTTTTTTTGGACTTAACTATCCCTTTAAATCAATAGAGATATCAGAAGCAAATGTATACCTATCAGTAAATTACATTAAAAAGGTATTTTAATTAAAAAAACAACCTCTACGCTATCCAATTGCAACACACACGCAGACTCCATTCATTATCAGGACAGACTTACTAATAGAGGCTGTGTTACATACTGGTCATGTTGTCAATCTTTCTGATTGGCTATGGAGGTGATAGGGACGTGATGTAAAGTAGCAAAAGTTAAAATCCACCATTTTAGATATGCAAGCTTGTTTTGTTTGGTGCATCAATTATTGTAATTGTATAATTGACCAAAATAATTGTCAGCATTTTTTTTTATCTCTGTGAGGTAATATTGTCTGATTATGCCTCAAACCTAAATATCTGCAATGAATTCACCCCACACTTCTAAAAACAGCAACAGGAATGCTCCCCATAGAAAATTCTGGCCAAGCATAATCTTATCTTCGTTTGAGTAAAAGTTGGAGATTTACCTCTATCATGGTCTATAGACTATATTGCTTTTATCTCTTGTTTTACAATCTTGAGAGGAAACATACATGTTTGGCTTGAGGAACAACACTAAAATGTATCTAAAGGGTAATTAGCATTTTGAGGAACATAAATACTTTTCCCTCCAGAATGTATTAAATCATACAATCTATTGAATCTAGGCACAGTCCAAACAGCATGATGACTCCAAAATAGCCTTTTTGCAAATATTAGCCACCACTATATATTTAGCATTAAACTTCATTAAGTCTGCAATGCCTTCAGTCAAAAATAATAGCAGATGCATATCACATGGCTTTTTTATGTAATACTTATTTACATTTCCACTTTTATAACTATTGTGTCTCTAAAGGCACATACATCATACTTAAAAAAACGTGATATTGGGGGGCGGAGTCTGGCCACGCTTGCAAATGGCCGCGTTCTAAAAGGGCTCCAATACCCCATTCTGGCAAAAAGCCCTCTACTTGGTGGGTAACCCACTTCCTTCCCCAGAAACCTTGCTTCTCAACCCTGCTAAACACCCGGTGACAGACACAAGTGATCCGGCTTCAAAACAGCCGTCACCGCAAGCACCGCTAGCGCAGGCAAACAATCTGAGGCCCATCAACACTGGCTGCGCCTAACCCTGGAGCCAGGAATCCGGAGGTAAGAAGTCAAAGACCCTGCAAACCGGACTTTGTTCTACCCTTCCCCACGGCCTCCTTACCATATCAGAGACCTAGGCGCACACTCTCCGCTCCTTGCATCTGACCTCCAACGGCCCCATGACAGGGGAACAAACAGTGAGTGCGCAACAGCACACGGGTGTAAATCCCTTACTGGGACGGCTGCCGCACACAGGGGATTACTGCTCCAAGCCTGGGGATAATAACAGAGGCAGCCCGACAAGCGGCTTTACCCTCTGAACACCTGGACCCACTCTATAGCAGCTGACCTCAGGGCTCAGGGACCAACAGGCCAAAGCAGATATAATACCTCACGGGTGAAGACCCTTTATTGTGACTGCTGCCCCACACAGGGGATTACTGATTCAACCTTGGGGGAAACAATAGGGACAGATTGACCAGCGAGCCTGCCCTTTGAACACCTGGTCCCATATTATAGCAGCCAGCTTCAGGCCTCAGGGAATAACAGCTCAGGGCTGAATCATCAGCACATTACAGGCCAAAACTTCAGGCATAAGTCAGCTCTGCCTCAGCACATCAGCGGCTCTTCTCGCAGAGGTTACCAGAGCTCTCCCATCTTGTCATCCCAAGTACAACAACACACCCTAATTCTGCTAAAGGGGTACACTAAGGCATTTACTGATTAGAGCACACACCTTAAGCTCCTAGGTGATGCCTTGTAAAAGACAGAGCAAAGCAAGCACACCAAAGCCGAGCAGAACCCTGAAACAATATCTTGCCGCCAAAGAGCTTCCAACTGCATCCTCTGTAGAAGACATGGCTAATCCACAACAAAGCTCCTCAGATCAAGCCCACCCTGATAACCCCTCTTATGTAACAAAAAATGACATTCTCCATTTATCCTCAAAAGAAGATATCAATATAGTACTGCAGGAAATGAGATCCCTTTTTGGAGATCTTAGGAAAGACTTGGGGGCTCTCGACCGCAGGGTTCAAGCCCTAGAAGAAAAACAAACCCCTATCAACACTGCAATACAGAACAATGCTGCAAACATCAGCGACCATGACGATAAACTCTTCTTCCTCAATGAAAAGCTGGAAGATTTGGAAAATCGCTGCCGAAGGAACAATCTTAGATTTAGAGGGGTCTCTGAGACTGTCTTTCCTACAGCAATAGAAGGATACCTACAAGCCCTCTTCAAAGTAATAAAGGATAGCCCAGCTGCCCCAGATATTCCAATAGAACGAGCACATAGAGCCCTGTGAGCGAGACCTCCCCCCAAGGCGCCTCCACGAGACATCATCGTGAAATTTACAAGATTCAAAGACAAAGAGGACATCCTAAAGCACGCTAGATTGAAGCGCTCCATCTTCCACGCAGGAGAGGAGATCCACATTTTTTTGGACTTATCCCAAGCTACACTGCAAAAGAGAAGGGAGCTTGCCCCTATCACCACCCAACTTCGAAACCAAAAAATTCCATACAGATGGGGTTTCCCTGTCTCCATAATAGTGAACTATAACAACAAAACCAGCATCTACAAACCAGGATCAGACCCTTCCCTCTTCTTCAGTGAACTCTCTCTGTCCCCATCCTCAAGACAAGAAGACTCCCCCAGCTCCAGAGACGGTAAAGTATGATCCACAACACCACAGAACTCATGCATAGACTTTATTCTTTAGCTGATTAGGGAGGGATAGGGTCGTGTGAAATGATTAATGCTTCACTATGTCCCTTTATATCACACAGATTGAATGTTCTTAATTCTTGGCCTCGCCTGCCCTGTGACGCAACCTAACATCTCCCTTCTCCTGACCATAAGTCTTTGACTAATAATTACCTACAAGACAGTATGTAGAATAGCTACTACCAAACCACTCTTCCCCTGAGCCAGATCCCCCTTGGCTCTCCCTACGGCAGGCAAGGATATCGGGCGAATTGGCTCTTTCATTAATATCAATGAGCCATAGCATGTGTCTACACACACTGCATGCATTGAAATCGTTTAGGTCATAGCATAAATCAAACCACCATCATAGCATATTATCACCCAGAAGCGTAAACAAGGGCCCATTAGGCTAAACCTTCTGGTATCCAAGCCAAAAGTTACCATTTATATGTTTTTTGAGGCAGTCATGACATGTTTCTTCCTGTAGGCCTAAGATATGTTATAGAAAATGTGTTGCCTTTGTTATACAGTTGCCTTGTTTCTTATCATTGTTTGTTGATTCTAATGTTGAAAGTTTCTCCATCTCTCCGAAACCAACATCAGGCTTTCTTAATGGGTAGATAATGCTCTCTACATGGTTCAATATGCCATTTGTTTCAACTCCCATCCTCATCACCACACTCACCACTGAATCACAGACGCCTACCTTACAGTGCACGAATTGTCGAAACAAATACACTATAGCACCACTCCTGACTACACACTGAACTTAATCCATACTAATCCTAAAATAAACACACACATAAGAGTCCTTTCCCAAAAAGACTACTAACTCTCCTTTAAACAGCTGCACCCGACCTAACTTTACCCTTAGACCTCACACTTCGTCCACAGACACTACTTTTACCCTCCAACACACAATCAATGGCATTCTAGTACACTTTTGTATACACGCTACAATCTCGTAGCAGACACGACTACCACCGCAAACCATGTCACAATCAAACCACGAATATACTTGGATATTTTTAAGACGATATTCTCCTTGGGTATTTTCTGGTAGATTGTATATGTTCATAACCACCCTGTTTGTAACTTGTTCTATAAATGTTAACAACTGTTCTATATTTTTTTTTTGCTCTTTCTCCATGACTATTGCTTTGTATACTGAGATATGTTCAACTATGCAGTGACTAGAACACCAAAGAAAATAGGAAAAGGGAATAAAAAAATAAAATAAAAAAAAATATGCATTAAGTGACACACAACTCCAGAGTTACTTTTCACAGCTGTGTCAAAATACAAGTGTTCTTACTGCCCTGAACTACCTACACAATATTTTCTTACACTTATCATTTTGTACGCCACCAGTCAGTTAATTTGCACCAGCGAACGCTACCTTGCCCCAATCGCTCTATCAATAGACACGTACTACGTCCTTCCTTTCCGCAGACTCTTTTCTGTCCTCGCCTAGTTGCAACCAAAATTATCATAAACCCTCACATAATACACTCCCCCTGTCCCACCCCCACCCCCACTATTAAGAAACCTTTAATTTATCCTCTACCAACACCTTCCCCCCACACCTCTGCCCACCAAGTAGACCAAATAAATACACAACACCTATTTGCTCCAATGCCAGATATGGGATTACTCCCCCTACGGAACCCCTATCCCTCTTTAAACAACCTCAATTAAATCAAACCTAATTCCCTAGCCAACACCCCAAGCTCCTCTTCCCTCCCTGTTCTTCTTAACCTGTTTGTTAATACCTAACCCCTCCTCCTAGTTCTAATCTTCATCTCTTTCATTCTCTTTTTTTTTTTTTTTTTTAACATGCCCAAACACAGCAGATTCCAAGACCACACCTTTAAGGTGACCTCTATTAACGCAAAAGGACTTAACAGCCCAGGCAAAAGATCTATTGCACTAAGGGAACTCCATAAATTAAATAGTCAAATCTTATTAATTCAAGAAACACACTTTCAAAAAGGAAGGGAACCTAAATGGAATAACCCACACTATCCCGCTATGCACTTCGCTTCTGGCCCACACAAAAAAACGGTGTCGGAATATTGATCCACAAATCCATCCCATTAAATGTCACACAAATTGAAAAAGACCCAGAAGGACGCTTCCTTATCCTGGTGGGGACTCTATATGGACACCAAATCACGCTCGCCCCAAATCAGGCACAGAACACTTTTTTAAAAAAAGTAGCAACTAAACTGCTAGATCATGCAAAGGGCGTGACCTTCCTAGTAGGTGACTTTAACCTCTCACTAGACCCCACGCTAGACTCCTCAAAGGGCATTTCATGTACATCTCCTAAAGTTCTTAAAACTGTCAAAAACACCATCGCTAACCTAGCCCTACACGACAGTTGGAGAACTTTGCATCCCACTCAGAGGGACTACACTTTTTTCTCCTTCCCTCATTATAGCTACTCACGACTAGACCATATATTCACAGACTCCAACGGTCTCTCTATAACTACCCATTGCGACATAGGGGCTATAACCTGGTCTGACCATGCTCCTGTAACAAGTACAATACTATGGCCCAACCTTCCCATTACTAACAAAACCTGGAGACTCGACTACTTTCTTTTAGATAACCCTATTATACTTCAGGACATACAAAAGGAATTAACGGAATACTTCCACCTTAATGCACATACCACTACTTCCACTCTGACCGAGTGGAAAGCCCACAAATCCGTAATAATGGGATGCTTCATAAAGCATAAAGCTAAAATTAACAGACAGAATAGGGAGAAACACACTAATCTACTAACCCAAATTACCAAATTAGAAGCAGAACACAAAACAGATACATCTAACGAGGCAGTTAGAAACCGCCTTCTTGAGGCAAAAATCTCTCTAAAAAATTACCTCACGGAGGTTCACCAAAGGAAAGCCCTTTACCTCAAACAATATTACTACGAGGAGGGCAACAAGCCAGTTAAAATCCTGGCTCGGTGCCTGCGTAGAAAACAGTTAAATAGCCACATACATTCCCTTACCTCAGAAGACAACACCACTATCAAAAGCAGTGATCACATCGCCTCCGCTTTTAGAACATACTACGCCAACTTATACAACATAGATGATACTCATTCACACGAGCGACCTTTGTCTCCCGGTACCCCTCTACAGGTAGCAACAGACACCTACTTTAGAGGCTTAGGCCTCCCATCTTTATCTCCTGAAGATGCAGCATACCTTGAATCTCCTATTTCAGCAGAGGAGCTAGCCCAAGCCATCAGGGACTCCCCTGCCGGTAAAAGCCCGGGACCCGATGGCTTCACCCCCAGATATTATAAAATCCTCAAAGACATACTATCCCCCCACATGCTTACCATCTTCAACACACTGAGAGACGAACCACACCTTCCCAGAACCCTCCTAAAGGCCGTAATCACAGTTATCCTCAAACCGGGCAAGCCACACACCTGTCCTGAACACTTCAGACCAATCTCACTAATAAACACAGACATGAAAATCTTTGCCAAAGTCTTAGCTAACAGGCTCAACAAATTTCTCCCGACCCTGATATCCAACGACCAGGTGGGCTTTGTACCTGGCAGAGAAGCCAGGGATAACACTATCAAAGTATTAAATTTGATAAACCACGCCAAGACCTCAGGGACGCCCATGGTCCTTTTCGCAACAGATGCGGAAAAGGCCTTCGATAGGGTGAAATGGTCCTTCTTAAAGAGAGCAATGCAAGAGATGAACATCCCCGAGGCATTTGTAAACATGACTTTCTCACTTTACTCAAACCCAAATGCTAGAATAAGAGTCAACAATGTCCTCTCAGAAACACTAGATATCAAGAATGGAACCAGACAGGGATGCCCCCTCTCCCCTCTCCTTTTCGACATCTCCCTAGAGGTCCTGGCACACAAAATAAGAAACAATAAGGAAATCAAGGGCTTGACGGTGGGCGACAGAGAGTATAAACAAGCTCTCTTGGCCGACGACATACTTTTCTCTCTGACGGAGGCCGAGAACTCTATCCCAGGCCTGTTAAAAGAACTAGACAGTTATGGCAACATTTCTAACTTTAGCCTCAACCTTAACAAATCGGAACTCCTTAATATTAACACACATCAGTTACATATACAAGCCCTAAAAAATTACCATAACATCTCATCACAAACGTAAATACTTGGGAATCTATCTTACCACATCACAGAACGACCTGTTTAAATATAATTATCTCAGTCTAAAGCAAGACATCTCTAGGGACCTTTCCACTTGGAAGAATAAGCCTCTTACCTGGCTGGGCAGGATTGGAGTGGTAAAGATGAATGTTCTCCCTAGGATTCTCTATATTTTTCAGACACTCCCCATCCCCCTTCAGAGGGGTTACCTCGACCAACTCCAGGGACTACTAGAGCAATTTATCTGGGCGAGCACCAAACCCAGAATACCCAAACGAACTATGTATCTACCCAGTGAAAGGGGGGGTCTAGGTGTTCCCAACTTACAAGATTATAGAAGGGCTATCCTCCTGCAACATATCGTAGAATGGGCCCACAACACCAATTATAAAGCCTGGGTTGAACTAGACAGACACATCTGCAAACTTAATAATGTGAGCACACTAGCATGGTCGCCCCCCCAGAGCAGACCCAAAAATCTTTCCAAATACCCAATATCATTAGTGACTTTAGCAGAGTGGGACAAACTCATAGCCACAAGCACCCACGTTTCCTCCAGCCACGGGCCCCTTACATCCTTCTTAGAAAATCCAGAACTCCCTTACAGCAAATTAGGTTCACGCATTAAACAACCTTACAGCCTCAACAAGATCTCCATTCACTCTCTAATAGAAAACGGAAAAATGAAATCACAAGCATCTCTAATGGAGACACATGGGGAGGTCTTTTCCTCTTGGTTTCACTACTCTCAACTCACTCATTACATCTCGCATCACGCACACAAGAGAGAGTTAGGGAGAGAAATCACGCAATTCGAAAAAATATGCTCCACTACCCCCACGCCCAAACACCTCATTTCGACCCTATACAAAATCTTGAGGGTCCCCGATTCGGACACCTTACCTTCATACACGCTAGCCTGGTGTAAAGACGTAAATGTTGACATTGACACCAATCTGTGGCTTAAAGCATTCGAAACCACAAGAAAATCATCGGTTTCTGCACAGATACAGGAGATGCACCTAAAATTTCTGTGTAGGTGGTACCTCACCCCAACCAGAATCCACAAGATGTTCCCTAGACTTAGCGCCTCGTGCTGGAGGGGGTGTGGAGAGGAGGGCTCACTTCACCACATATGGTGGTCCTGCCCGAAACTTCAAAAATTCTGGCTCGAGGTATCTCACGAAATCTCGGATTTATTGGGTACTCCAACCCATATTGATATTGAAGCCCTCCTGCTCCGGTCACTCCCCAAAACAAGTAGCGCTGCCCACAACACTCTCCTAGTGATCATGATCACAGCAGCCAAAAAATTAATCCCCAAACTCTGGAAAACACAAAATACCCCTTCTCTTCAAGATTGGAAAACCCAAGTTTCGGAGCTCCTCTCCCTAGAGAGGTACCATTACTCTCAAACCCATAATCTCACACACCATGAGATGATATGTGCATTATGGAACAGAACAATCTGACAATACTAGTCGAAAATTTAACCACCCCACACAACCTTAGCAGGTTTCCCCCCCCCCCAAGTTAATTTAATTTAATATTTTTTTTTTCTCTCTCTCTCTTTTCGTCTCTCTCTACCTTTCCTTTCCCTCATCTTCTCTCCCTTTTTCCTTCCTATCATATTCCCTTCCCCTGACCACCATTCCTCCTCCCTCCTTTTATCCCTTATAGTTACAATCAACTCAGTTCAAAATTCCAACCTCAAATCAAATTCCTCGACACCTACACTATACTTCATAACTGATAAATAGATTCCCTATATTGGCACCATTAACCACTTTTACTCCGAAATTCTATATAGAATATGTTGTGTCGAGGTCTTTGTTAACAATGTACTATGAGAAGGTAATTTCAGGCCCACTTCATAATCTTGTTCTTCCCTGCATTACCTTTTCCTCCCCCCGTTTACTCACTATACCTGGCAATTTATCAATGTTACTCAACTGTAATATTTGTTTTAATCTTTCTTGTGTATATTGACAGAATAACAATTATTCTAATTATTGTATCATTCACAATTCTCAATAAAGCTTGTTTGAATTGAAAAAAAAAAAGAAAAAAAAAACGTGATATTTTAGCATGCTTTTTTAAATATGTGGATAGTTAACTCATAAAAGTATATAATCTCACCCAGGTTCTAAGATTGGGAAAGCAGGGCAGTATTATCTATAACATCAGATGTAACATACCAAGGCAAATGCAATTTCAGTTTCACGAATAACAAAGAAAAAAAAGAATTTAATAAAAATCAAAGTAAAAATGGAGGACACAAAACTCTAAAGTGAAAAGAATAATTAAAACAGCAATCAAATTTATCGACTATATGGTAGTATGTGTGCAAGTCCAGTCTTCTATTTAAAGTGATTGTAAAGTTTAAAGGGACATTCCAGCCAAAACTGTAATCCACATAGATGCATTTCAGTTTTCAATAGAAGCATTTTTGTAATATGCATGTATTAGCAAAATGCTTCTAACAAAAGCTATAGCTGTTTTAAATGTGTATTAAAGTATTCACCGTGCACCAGCATTTTAAACAAAGCACTTTCTCAGAGAGCCTAAGGTGCTTGTATCATCTGGTAATTACTGAATTTGTTAATTGCTGACATGATAAAAGCCCCACTGGTGCTCTGAGCAGCTGTAGTATTTAAAATGCTGGAGCACAATAATTCCTAACAAGCACTAAGAATATCTAGCTATTATTTACATGCACGTGCAGAGAAAAATGTTGACACAAAAACAGTAGAAACTTTTACTAGAAGCATTTCTGCCAAAACATGTATATTGCAAAGATGTAATTCATCTATGTGCATTTAAGTTTTGACTGGAATATCCCCTTAAGGACCATAAGGACCACACCACTTTTCCATTTTCTGACCGTTTGGGACCAAGGCTATTCTTACATTTCTGCTGTGTTTGTGTTTAGCTGTAATTTTCATCATATATTATAATTTTCTATAAAAATTTTTTATAAAATATGATGAAAAAATGGAAAAAAACACACTTTTTCTAATTTTGACCCCCAAAATCTGTTACACATCTACAACCACCAAAAACACCCATGCTAAATAGTTTCTAAATTTTGTCCTGAGTTTAGAAATACCCAATGGTTACATGTTATTTGCTTTTTTTGCAAGTTATAGGGCAATAAATACAAGTAGCACTTTGCTATTTCCAAACCAATTTTTTTTTAAATTAGCGATAGTTACATTGGAACACTGATATCTTTCAAGAACCCCTGAATATCCCTTGACATGTATATATTTTTTTTAGTAGACAACCCAAAGTATTGATCTAGGCCTACTTTGTTATATTTAATGCCACCATTTTACCGCCAAATGCGATCAAATAAAAAAAATAGTTCACTTTTTCACAAACTTTAGGTTTCTCACTGAAATTATTTACAAACAGCTTGTTCAATTATGGCACAAATGGTTGTAAATGCTTCTCTGGGATCCCATTTGTTCAGAAATAGCAGATATTTATGGCTTTGGCATTACTTTTTGGTAATTAGAAGGCCGCTAAATGCCGCTGTGCACCACACTTGTATTATGACCAACAGTTAAGGGGTTAATTAGGTAGCTTACATGGAGCTTGAAGGGTTAATTTTAGCTCTAGTGTAGAGATCAGCCTCCCACCTGACATATCCCACCCCCTGATCCGTCCCAAACAGCTCTCTTCCCTTCCCCACAATTGTCCCCGACATTCTGCTGTGTAGGATCCCCCCATAGCCACCAACCTCCCTGATCCCCCCCCCAAAGAGCTCTCTAACCCTCCCCCCACTATTTGCCCCCATTTTGGGTACTGGCAGCTGTCTGCCAGTACCCACTTTGCAATCAAATGTGGCGCTTTTTATTAAAAAAATAAAGCCCACTTTTTCTGTAGTGTAGCTGCCCCCCTTCCATACCCTCCCAGATCTCTTTTTAGTTATTAATTTCCCCCTTCCTCTGCTACCCTCTCCAACCACCCTCTCCCACCACTTCAAACTTACAAATGCCGCTTAGATCGTGGCCATGTGCACACGCATACACGCACACCCGACATCCTCCGGAAGTTTCCCAGCGATGGGCCGCTCACCCACCTCCCTACAGCTGCTCCCACCAACGATCGGCACCATCGCTGGCAGATGCAGAGAGGGCCACAGAGTGGCCCTCTCTGCATCGGCGTGCCAAAAAAGGTATTGCAGTGATGCCTCAATATCGAGGCATCAATGCAATACTTTGAAAGTGGCTGGAAGCGATCAGGATCGCTTCCACCGCTTGAAACCCCTAAGGACGTACAGGGTATGTCCTTGGTTGTTAAGGGGTTAAGGAATTAAAGCCCAGTATCTAAAAATACTAAAAACAGGGGCACTTCAATTCATTAAACTTTACAAATATGCTTCTTTTTAAAAATACTTATCTTTGCATTACGGTAAACAGACCGCTGATCCTCAGTCCGCGTCTCCTTCTGTATTTTGCATATCGATGACTAATCCGGCTTCCTCCAATTGTTGCGTGCCCCACAAGCTGGACACAAATGGGGGCACGCAACAATTGGAGGAAACCTGGATTCGTCATTGATCTGCAAAATACAAAAGGAGACGCGGACGGATGATCGGCTGTCTGTTTACCGTAATGCTAAAGTAAGTATTTTTAAAAAGAAGCATGTTTGTAAAGTTTAAGAAATTAGACACTGGGCTTCAATTCCTTAAATTTTACAATCACTTTAAATTTGTATCTGTCTGATCTGAAGAGAACAGCAATCATTACGATTGCAGTGAAAAAAATGGCATGCTCTAATCTTTATAGCATGTCATTTTCCCTATTATGTCCCTTTAAGGTTGAATGTTCATCCAATCAAGAGGACAAAATACAAACCGAAGGTATGGAGTTAGAAGGGGAGAAGGTTTATATTCACCAGTAAAGAAGGGATTTCAGACTTTAGTCCAAAATATACATATTATTTAATACCATCTCAGGGGTACATGAAAATAAAATATTTCTCAATGGATTTAAAAGATACCTAAAAATGTAAGCAATATAGTTATTAATATTGCCTATCAAAGGGACATACAATTAATGTAATGTACACTTAATTAGACATAATACATATATGCTAAATCACTTGAAAGAAAGTGATGCAGCATAACTGTAAAAACCTGACAGGAAAATATCACCTGAACATCTCTATGTAAAAAAGGAAGATATTTTACCTTACAATTTCCTCAGCTCATCAGAGTAACTGCTGTGTAAAAAGATACTGATTTCAGTTACTGCCCAGCTGCAGGTAAAAAAAAAGAAATAAAGAAATGAACAGCAGCCAATCAGCATCAGCAGTGCTAAGGTCATAAACTGTGATCTCATAAGATTTCATGGTAAACTTCCTTAAACTGAATACGGAAATAACATAGGTGTGCATGAGGCATGCTCCCTTGCAGGTCCCAGGACAGGCATACTGATTTGCTGCTTTACAATGGGGTGTGAATACTTAGGACATTTTGAGGTAACATATATTTATTTTTTACATAGAGATTTTCAGGTGATATTTTCTAGTCAGCTTTTTACAGATATGGTGCATCACTTTCAAGTGTTTCAACATTTGGGTATCATGTCCCTTTAAGATTTTTTTTATGCCACTTTAAGTAGCTTAGATCTGCACTGTTTTATTTTTCTTTAGACTCAGGGCAATGAAGCCAATAAAAGTTGTATCACAGCTAAATGACAGTAAATAATATCCATGGGAGAGT
Source organism: Bombina bombina (assembly GCF_027579735.1). Classification (NCBI taxonomy): domain Eukaryota; kingdom Metazoa; phylum Chordata; class Amphibia; order Anura; family Bombinatoridae; genus Bombina; species Bombina bombina. Next base: position 88,802 of record NW_026512833.1, read on the forward strand.
TATCCTTCTAAACTTACACACACACTAATTCCAAGAACCAGATCAGTGGCTGTATATTTTATGATCAGCAAGTTACATTTTTCAAAAGCTTTACATATACTGAAAGTACATCAGTAAAAACAATTCTACTTAAAAGTAATACAATTAAAGGGACATTAAACTGCTGGACACAATTTCATCAGAATGGTTATTACTCACCATGTGTTTATTTTTCTTCCTGTGCGGCTCTCTTCAGAGACATTCTCTTATTTAACCCTTCACAGGTGCTGGTTGGTGAAGCGATAAACTTTCATACTGGGTGCTGCCACCTTGGAGCTTAAGTATTCTTGTACTATATGACAGAAAGTGGTGAACATTTATACGTCAGCAATGTTAACTTTTTTTTAACAGCTGTATTGTGCACTTCAGAACTGTACACACAATACAGAGACAGAGGTTTAAAAATGTGCAGTTTTAATACACAGATTAAAAGTTACATAACATGAGGGGGGTGTGGCCAAGAGGCAGTCATGGTGGACGGAAAATTCATGGCTCCGTAGCTTCACAATCTAAACTATTGATTTTCTAGGGAGCCATCTGCAGCCTGGCCAGATCAATTATATATTTGTCATGCTGGAACTACCCACATCTGACCTACAGACTGCTACCATCATGCCGCAAATGAAGTCTGTAAATGTAAGCAGATTCATATGAAGAGGAGGCCTACTACGAAGATCTTTATACTATTTTCACGCAGATCCACTTAAGGGAATTGTAGCAGGAGGGACACCTAGCTGTATTGCCGGGACACTAATGTAAGAGAACATCTGACTCCTCCACAATATCCTTCGTCCCCAGCCGCTACAGCGCCGATTGTCTACAGCGCACTATGGAAATGGACATAGGTGCAGTGATAGCTCTCCTCAAAGGCCTAGGACATCGGATGGATCTACACTACAGTCAACTTACTCTCGACATAAGCTCACTGGGTGCAGGGGAGAGCTGCCCTAACATACATGGCATTCCAGACGAGACATCAGTGAGACGAGATCGTGAGGAGCAGTGTTCCGACGCTCAAGCAAGTACAGAGAAATGTGCGGACACCGTGCTCCATGTTCCTCCTTATGCATCCAGGCCTCCCACCTACTTACCATCTGAAACGACGATCAGCCCGATGGACATGGGGGAAAGTTTCCCTTCTGTAGAGGGTTAAAGTTAATACAAAGATTCTACACTCAGACTCTTAGCTAATCCCAAATGGTGATGTAACCTCAAAAACACTATCACCGAAGTTTAGAAGAGAAGAAAAAGTGATTGGGATAGCGCTATGCAGCTGCGAGTCTTATAAAGTGAAATAAATATATATTAGTTTGGATCTATTTTTATCTGAATATGAAGGTGTCCCTGTTTTGGGTTGTTCAATTATGAGATTACTATTTTGATATATAAGGATCCCCGGTTTATTTTGATCATATAACCTGGATGATAGAGTAATTTCTATATTTTTAAAATAGTCTTATGTCCTATGTTTTTTATATATAAGTATCTTATAGATATTATTATAAAATATGATGTAAAAGAAGAGAGAGGAGCAAGTGCTTTAAGATATATGTATTTTATTCCTATACAGATAAGGTTCTTATCGTATAATAGTTAACAATAAAATCTAACACATTGATGCCGGCATCTAGATTTAAAACCACATTAAAACAGTTTTTTATTTGAAATTTATACTTGTTATATTCTATCAGTATTACTGCTGGTTTTGGACTATAACCGTGGTTTTATGAAAGCAGCTCTGATTGGCAACATCTGATAAAAAACAAAAAGTTTCTATTCCTTGACATACATGTATCGTATATTTTGTTTGTTACAATTACAATTTTTCAGTGCAGATCTAGTTTTACAATATATTAGCTAGATGAGTGTGAATACCACGTATTTTTACTTAGACATTGATATTCCAGGTCTACGGTGGTTTGTCACAGCGGTAAATGGTAGTAAGTGGATTTATCTGTCATATATACGTGTATAAGCAGATTGTCTCTTGTTATAAAAACCTTTTTATATTGTCCATATTCTGGATCTCCTCCGTTAAAGTTGTGACCGGCCGGTCCTTTGGTGAAGTAGTTCCGTATGTTCTCCCTTGTTTTCTTTTTTTTTGTTAAAATCCGGGTTCTTCCAGTGGCGGCTCGTGGGTTATTCAAATGGGGGTTCACACACATACATATATATATATATATATATATATATATCCCACCATCCACCACATCTTCATATATTTAAAAGAACACACAGTCAGTCTTCAGGAGACCCTGAAACGTCAGTATTAAGTTACTATTCATTACATATACACACACAGATACACACACACACACACAGATACACACACACACATACACACACAAACACACAGATACACACATACACATAGATACACACACACACATACACACACAAACACACAGATACACACATACACATAGATACACACATACACATACACACACAAACACACAGATACACACATACACAGAGATACACACATACACAGAGATACACACATACACATAGATACACACACACACATACACACACACACACACACAAACACACAGATACACACATACACACACACACACACACAAACACACAGATACACACATACACAGAGATACACACATACACAGAGATACACACACACACATACACACACAAACACACAGATACACACACAAACACACAGATACACACACAAACACACAGATACACACATACACAGAGATACACACATACACATAGATACACACACAGAGATTCATACACACATACATACACAGAGATACACACACATAGATAGGCACCAACACATGCACACACAAATATAGGCAGACATACACATATATGCAGGGACATGCATGGTAATATTTTATTTATTTTTTTAAATACTTTTGGGACTTTTTCTTAATCTAAACTTGAGGTCCAGTCCAGCTCAGTACATACTGTATACTTATTTTTAGCAACTCACAGACTGACCTCTCTATCACATAGTTGCTGCTTCAAGCGCTGTGCAGGAGTTGTAAATTTCAACCGGAGATCTCCTCTCCCTCATGACCTCCTGCCCTGCAGCATAGGACATCACTGATTTACAATTTAACCCCATGGCTACCAAAAAGGGCTGCAATACACTGCTTAGGAATAAACTGCAGTCCTTTCTGGGAGCCAGGGAGTTAATTTGTGTTCAGCAATTTTATCATGTTACGGAGTGAGTCTAGACTGTCTGTCTATTAGGTTATTCAAGGAGAGCTGTTTACCGGGTCCCAGCTACCCCTGACAGTGACAGGCTCAGCTTTATCCGGAAGGTAGGAGACAGCCTTAGAAAAAGTAAGATGCACAGTCACAGACACGCTGTTATTGTGTAGGCTGTAGCAGTTACTTTAAAGCATTGTTCCAGTCCCTAAAATAAATAGGAGCAGCACAAACAATGGTGCATTAGATTAGTGCATGTTCCTATACCCATTGCCTTGCTTACCTCCGGCCGGCTCCTTTTCTCACTAACTTAGTCCTGAGTCCTCCTTCCTTCAGCACAGTCAGTTTCACCCACATGTGGCCAGTGCAGTGCACACATGCTAGTGCCGCCAATGGCGCCAAGTTAAAATTATGTGCGCACGGCTGGCGGTAGGTGGAGCTAGGAGGCAGAGCCACAGGGTATTAAGTAAAACTAACTGTGTGTCTGTGTCACTCACTAGGTAGTTACCTATACCTAACCGGCCGTGCAACTTACTTCTCCAAGTCTCCTTGCTCCAGCCACATCCAGGACCACGCTGATAAATTTATATGCTAGCAGCCTATCAGAGCGAGCTGCAAGTTGCAACAAGTGCCACAGGCTGAACTACTGAGTCGGAACATGTCCCTCCCCACTCTCGCCGTGATGACGTATACGGCATTGTGGCGGGCAGCCTATCAGAACACAGGCTGAACATGTCCCTCCCCACTCTCGCACAGTTCAGCGTGTGCGAACAGGGATTGATATAGAAACATTTGAGGCTGGCCCAGATGCCTGCAGTGAACATAGACATCACTGACAGGCATCATATAGGGCTCTAACCGCACGTGCGATGGAAAAAAAAAAAAAAAACAGACACAACATTTTTTTTTGCTTATATTTGAAAAAATACATAAGAATTTGATTTTTGGGGGTTAAAAATAAAATATAATTTTGCCAATAGGGGGCTATTGGAAAAATTATATTTTATGATTTTTGGAGGTTAAAAAAAAAATAAAGTATAATTTTTCCAATAGGGGGCTATTGGAAAAATTATATTTTATTCCCATATTTTTTTTTCTCTCAGCATCTGACAGGGAGGCACGTGCGGGAGTGCACACATGGAGGAGCCTCCACTGGGTTCTTCAGGTATTTCCTGATCCAATTGTGGATTTTCTCCTTGTGTCTGTGTAGCCCTTAAGCCAGGTGATTGAGGCTGGAGCGGTTACTGGATCCTTGGATAGGAATTACACATATGGAGTCTGTCCCTAGAAAGTGGGATATGGCTCGATGTACCTATCCTAGCCAGCCCGAACACGAGAAAGACCTCTCACCTGCTGGGTTCTGTGTTTAGATATCCTGTGACTGTCAGCAATCTCTAAGCGTTTCAGCCTGGGGCCTTTATCAAGGCCCCAGGCTGAAACGCTTAGAGATTGCTGACAGTCACAGGATATCTAAACACAGAACCCAGCAGGTGAGAGGTCTTTCTCGTGTTCGGGCTGGCTAGGATAGGTACATCGAGCCATATCCCACTTTCTAGGGACAGACTCCATATGTGTAATTCCTATCCAAGGATCCAGTAACCGCTCCAGCCTCAATCACCTGGCTTAAGGGCTACACAGACACAAGGAGAAAATCCACAATTGGATCAGGAAATACCTGAAGAACCCGGATTTTAACCAAAAAAAAGAAAACAAGGGAGAACATACGGAACTACTTCACCAAAGGACCGGCCGGTCACAACTTTAACGGAGGAGATCCAGAATATGGACAATATAAAAAGGTTTTTATAACAAGAGACAATCTGCTTATACACGTATATATGACAGATAAATCCACTTACTACCATTTACCGCTGTGACAAACCACCGTAGACCTGGAATATCAATGTCTAAGTAAAAATACGTGGTATTCACACTCATCTAGCTAATATATTGTAAAACTAGATCTGCACTGAAAAATTGTAATTGTAACAAACAAAATATACGATACATGTATGTCAAGGAATAGAAACTTTTTGTTTTTTATCAGATGTTGCCAATCAGAGCTGCTTTCATAAAACCACGGTTATAGTCCAAAACCAGCAGTAATACTGATAGAATATAACAAGTATAAATTTCAAATAAAAAACTGTTTTAATGTGGTTTTAAATCTAGATGCCGGCATCAATGTGTTAGATTTTATTGTTAACTATTATACGATAAGAACCTTATCTGTATAGGAATAAAATACATATATCTTAAAGCACTTGCTCCTCTCTCTTCTTTTACATCATATTTTATAATAATATCTATAAGATACTTATATATAAAAAACATAGGACATAAGACTATTTTAAAAATATAGAAATTACTCTATCATCCAGGTTATATGATCAAAATAAACCGGGGATCCTTATATATCAAAATAGTAATCTCATAATTGAACAACCCAAAACAGGGACACCTTCATATTCAGATAAAAATAGATCCAAACTAATATATATTTATTTCACTTTATAAGACTCGCAGCTGCATAGCGCTATCCCAATCACTTTTTCTTCTCTTCTAAAGTTTCCCTTCTGTGCAGACCGACCGCAAGCTGGACCTTTCCCCAATGCTTTTTTCACCTGGCGCAGTTGCTTTCGCTTCTCAACCCAGATATACGCTGGACACTTTGGCCCGCCAGCCCACTCAGCCTTGCTTGGGATCGAAGGCTCCATCTAACTCACACACCCGACGACGACTACAGGATTCTCACACCATAATGATGGGGTCTGTGGAGCAGCAACCTAACATCCTTTTTCAAACCCCCTTGCCCAGTCGTATTGCCTACAATAACTGTGGCGTGGCTTACACACAGGGGAATGAGAAATATGGGTTACTTAGAAAGACCTATTCCTGTCTGCCCAGCCTGTTTTCAAAGAGAGGTGTCGGGTAACTATATTGGGACTAGTAACAGTTTGATACAAGGTACTGGGTCACCCACCTGTTGAGGCCCTGCCTGTTTAGTATCCTATGTTTCCCTTACACCCAAAAGAAGCTATGGACTCATTGCCTTGTACTCCAGTTATATTAGTTATATATGTACCCTTTACTATGTCTTTGCCTTGCTTATTACCTATGCTTCACTGTCTTTATAATTAGCTAGTAAGATATGTACAGGTACCCATTAGGGATCTATTTAAGTTTACTTATGTTAGCCATGATCACTTAGACTCTGCTTCCTTAGCACATATATCTCTCTGTATTTCCCTCATATTCATATGAAACCATGAACCCATTACCTTCCTCTCATGTTATATTTGTGATACATGTGCCTTCTCTTATCCCTTTACCTAACTTGCTACCTGCCTCCCAAAGCCCGTGCATTTGTTTGGAGAGGTATTTGCAGGCACCCATTAGGGACCTGTCCAGGGCTACATATAATAGTCATTCTCACTGGTATATATACATATATTTATTTTTTCACTCCTCATCTCTTGTACTCCCTCTGCTAAGAGAATCTTGCCTGCTCTGTTAGATCAACCAGGCTACATTAGTCTAAAACATCGCTAGGGAGTTGTATAGGTGATCTGGTTAGCTGATAGTAGGATCATATTTAGTGAGACAACTAAACTCAATTTATGAAAGCTCTATATTTTACTCTACAATTCCTTTGTACACCTATAATGTTTATCCTGAAACAACGGTAAATACTAACATCACTGGGTATCCTTCTAAAACACCATGTACCTCTCAATTCGTCCAGGTTGTATTGGCTAGCTCTGTATTTTCAATCTTATGCCATCACACGTTAGTTACTGCAATACCCCTACATGACTCGCTTTGCTCCTAAAATAAATAGTTTTAGTGTTCATAATATTACATTATGAAGCACATCAACTACTATAAGCCAACGCGTTTCGGCCCACCTATAGGGCCTTTCTCAAGAAAGTCTTGAGAAAGGCCCTATAGGTGGGCCGAAACGCGTTGGCTTATATGGTGAGATACATTTAATATTTGTAGTTATCTGTAAAACGGTACTGCTCTATGTTGTATATTTTCTTTTTCCACAGGATTTGAAGATTTTTTTTATTTGATCACCACCAAGGTTTTTATCACAGTTTCTAGTTTGGATTCATCACATCACATTTTTTTTTTTTTTTTTTTCAAACAAATTTTATTGAGATTCAAAATAGGTTCACAATTCACATCGAAGCTCAGCACATAGATGAAATGAATACAAAAATACAATAACCTCTGTATATACGTGTGAACTTTGGTCATAGCGCAACAATTATTTCAATAGGAATCTCAAGCAATGAACCACATAAATTTAACATTTAACACTAGGGACCAAGGTTACAATCTTTAAACTCTAGATTATATCGAATCAACAAATATGCCTCAATTGGTCGTGTATATTAGGGATAGAGGTGAAGATGGAGAGAAGGGTAGGGGATTCAGCTTATAGGGGGGGGAGGGAGAGAAAGATGGGAAGAGAGAGAAAGAAAAAAAAAAAAAAAAAAAGGGGGAGGGAGGGATAATTTTGCGGAGCAGATTTTACTCTCGAACAGTTTCTGCCCATGCTGCTGGGCAATGACACTTTTGTGTATTAAAAGTTATTGAATTTTAATCCAGTCTTCCCAGATCGCCCAGTAGTCCTCCGTCCTCTCCAGAGCGTTATATGCGAATTTTTCCATTTTAGCGAGATATTGTACTACCTCACAAACGTCTGTGATAGTGGGTGGGTCTGTTTTTTTCCATGCTCTGGCTATGCATAACTTCGTAGCCGCCAGAATATAGATTACCAGCTGTTTATTGCATTTAGGTAGTTGTTTGTCAAATATATGAAAGAGGGCCTGAGTAGGGGTCAACCGTACTTCCACATTCATGGAGTGCAGGAGAGTCTCAACATCTTTCCATAAATCAAGGATCTTAGGGCAGGACCACCATACGTGGGAGTCTGATCCTTCCCCGCCACAAAGCCTCCAGCACCTCGATGAGGTAGCCGGAAACATTTTAGATAGCCTGGTGGGCACTCTGTACCACCGTAAAATGAGTTTCATGTATCCCTCAAAGATGGTTGTACAGTGGATTGTTTTTTTCGTTAAATTAATAGCAATGCTCAGTTCTGCGTCTGATATTTTTAAGGACAATTCTCTGCACCACTTTTTGATTTGACCGGGAAGACTCACCGAGTGATCTCGCAAAATAGCCCGATAGTGGAACGTGAGGAGCTTATATGTACCCATCTCGCTCAGCCATCTTTCCTCCCATTGGGAGTGTGGCCTAAGTCCACGAGTCCCAAATTTCCAGGAATGTAGGAAACTGAGTATTCTAGAACATTCAAAGTGAAACCAGAGAGGTGGTCCTGTCAAGGAGTCAAGGACCTGAGGGACTGTTAACAATCTCTGATTGGAGAATAGTTGTTCCCACCGTATCGAGATCATGTTGTATCCAAAACTCAACATGAACATTCGGACGACCCCACATCAAGCCTCGCAGTTGATGAATTGGCGAGGGGTGCGGGGCAATTTGTGAGTGGTGTCTGAGTGTGTGCCAAATTCTGATATTTTGTTGAACAACCGGGTTGGTAATTATGTTGACCAATTGTTTGTAGCTAGGGACCCACAAAAGACTGGGAAGATCTAAACCCTCTGGTAGGTGGAGTTCCTCTAATCTGAACCATCTCGGCCTTTCGGCGGTAGGTCCCCAGGCCGTGATGTGTGATAGTCTCGTAGCCTCGTAGTAAAGGAATATGCTGGGAAAAGCAACTCCGCCCCTTGCATACTCTCTCTGCATAATTTTATGGCTGATCCTTGGAGGCCTACAAGCCCAAACATATTTACTAAAGATCTGGTGAATCTGCTGTAAAATTCCATGGGGGATATTCAAAGGAATGCATCTAAAAAGGTACAGTGCCTTTGGGAGTAAGGACATTTTGACAGTGGCCACACGCCCCAGCCAAGATACTTCCTTGAAGTCCCATCTATTCGTCAAGTTCTTTAAGTCTTTGATCAGCGCGTCGAAATTCAGCGATAAGGTTTTATCTATATCTGCACTTAGATAGACACCTAGATGTTTGATAGCGTCTGAGGACCAATGAAAATCATGGTTACCTCTCAACCTTAAAAGTTGCTCATCAGGGAGATTGATCCCATAGGCTTCCGTTTTGGTCTTATTCACCTTATAGTAACTCAGAGCACTAAAGCTGTCTAATGTTGCAAAAACCGCCGGAACCGACGACGTGGGGTTCGTAAGAAGAAGAGTCACATCGTCGGCGTACAGCAGGATTTTCTCCTGGGTAGAGCCCATTGGTACTCCTTCAATAGATGGTGTAGAGCGGAGCAGTTCCGCCAGCAGCTCCATGACCAGGGCAAAAAGCAGGGGCGATAGTGGGCACCCCTGTCGGGTGCCATTTGAGATGGCAAATTTCGGGGAGCAAAAGCCTGTTCCCCTCACCCTGGCGCTAGGTTTAGAATATAGGGCTCTAATCATATTGATGGTCTGCAGTGGGAAGCCAAAAGCCCCCAAAACTCTCCACATGTAATCCCATCTGACCCTGTCGAACGCCTTTTCGGCATCAAGGGACAGGGCCAGAAGGGAAGTTCCCGAACGTCTCGCCTCCGCAAAAACTGTAACCAGACGCCTGGTATTGTCAGGGCCCTGGCGTCCCTTCACAAAACCCACCTGATCGGTTGCTATCAGGGAAGGAAGTAGAGATGCTAATCTATCTGCTATGAGTTTGGAATACAGTTTTATGTCTACATTTATCAGCGAGATAGGGCGGAAGTTGCAACAAAATGAAGGGTCCTTGCCCGGTTTAGGAATTGCGACAATAGTCGCTTCTAGGAACTCCTCGAGTATCCCTTCTCCTTTACAGATTTCATTGTATACCTGACATAATACGGGCTGTAGCAAAGTGTGCGTCTTTTTGTAAAATTGCCCCGGGAACCCGTCCGGGCCCGGCGCTTTTCCGTTTTTCAATTGCTTGATCCCCAATCCTATTTCCAGCTCGGTAAAGGGCCTAGTTAAATTGTCTTTGTCCTCGTCGGACAACGTGGGTAAATTTAGTTTCTCTAAAAATAAGGTTATGTCGGAGGGTGTGGCTTTAATAGGTACCTCAGAGGTCTCAATGTTATAAAGCCGTTCATAGAAGTCTGCAAAAGCCTTCCCTATATCATCAGGTGCATATAGCATCCGTCCATTATGATTAATATAGGGTATTCTTGAGATAGCTGTCCTCTGTTTTAGCTTGTTCGCCAACAAAGTACCCGCCTTATTGCTTTTCGAGTACATGACCATCTTGAACTTGGCGAGCGCACGTTTGACTCTTTCCAGTTCCAGATGTTTAATTTGTGTTTTCAAGCCAAGTATGTCAGCAGACAAATCAGCAGTAGGGGATAATTTGTTTAGTTTTTCCTTGGTACGCAAGTCACAGGTCAACTTTCCCAAAGGGGCACCCCAGTTCTTTTTAATGTTTGCGGCTTTGGCAATGCAGAACCCTCTGACAAATGCTTTTAGAGCCGCCCATCTAATTTGGTGAGAGGTATCTTGAGGGCCATTTGTCTCCAAGAATTCCTCAATTTTTTCAAGTAGCTCAGGAACAAAAGACCCATCTTCCCACAAGAACTTGGGGAGTTTCCAGGAGGGTCTGCACGGAGCGGACCCATCTACATTCACTGACATCGCCACAGCATCATGGTCCGACCAGGGGCAGCTGCATATGGTGGAGCTCATGACTTTATTCAGTGTCCAGGAATCGACAAAGAAGAAGTCCAATCGCGAGTATGATCGGTGTGGGGGTGAGAAGTAAGTGTAGTCCCTAGTGTCCGGATGGCAAGCTCTCCATACGTCGTAGAGAGAAGACTGATATATAAGGTTTTGAAATTTAGGGGCTGTGGACTGGGAATATTGATCTATAGCTTTACCATTTGAGAGCCGTTTGTCAAGTTGGGGATCCCAGATCAGATTAAAGTCCCCTCCCAGCACTAGTGTGCCCTGTCTCAGACCCTCTATGAAGGATAGCATCCTACGTAGGAATCTAATCTGACCCTGATTAGGGGCATATACATTCACAAGGGTAAATAAGTGTGAATTCAGTCTACAAACCAGTAGCAGAAATCTCCCCTCTGGGTCTGTTTCAACATGTATCTGTTGAAACGCTACCGTTTTGCTAATGCATATCGAGACTCCTCTACTTTTTTCTTGGAAAGTCGAACTAAGGACCACTGGGTAATGTCGAAAGTTAAAGTTCGGGATTTTATCGGATGCCCAATGTGTCTCTTGAAGAAAGGACACGTCACATTTGAGTTTAGTTAAAAAGGATTGTAAGAGGCTTCTTTTAGAGGGCGAGTTTAGGCCCTTCGTATTTAGGGAAATAAACTTAAGATCAGAGTCCATTGTAGAAAGGAAAAAAAAAAAGGGAAAGGGTTAGGGGTATAAAAGGGTATGTAGAAAGGAGGGTTTAAGACAGAGGGAAAGAGTTAATGATCCAGTGCAAAGGACTAAAGAGGCAACACTAAAATAGTTATGACCCCGGTATCCACCTCTTCTGCCAAAGAGGTGCGGGTTAATATTTCATGTGTTTAAATTTGTAGTTTCGAGTGAATCTATGTTCTCTTGCTTACTTCTAGTAAGCTTCGGTTTTACCCTTAAGGGGGGGGGGGATGGAGAGTGACGTTACAATATCTACAAAAATTAGTGTCCAAAACAGGGGTAAGGTAAGGCAAGGCCGGGGCAAGCCTGAATTCAAGGGGAGTTAATGTCACAATCAGGGGTAAGTGCATATAGCTCCTGCGCTTATTTAATCTAACAATCAGGAAGGGAGATAAGGTTCCCTTATTCTGGTGAAACACCAGCTGATTGAATATGACATGTGAATTCTAGAGGGTATGTATAAAGCAGCCAACTCTAATGTGTATTATGGCTACCTTGGAGGGGGTCATTTTAAGTTTTAGAAGGATATACATTATATGAAAATGTCGACTGTTGACTCATAACTAATAAAACGTGTCAGATGTTAACATTACAGGTAAAACCTGTCAACTAGGTTATCTTAAACAAGCTTGTAGTTGAATATACAATGACCTTATTGCCGTTAAGAGTTGCGTGTGGCCAGAGGACAGGGCGGACAGCTGTCCACTTGAGGATGAGCCAAGATAAGGTGGCGAAACAAGTATCTAGCACTATCCCAGCCACACACAAACCAAGGGTCACATAGCGACAAGAAATAACTTATCAAAACATTTCACACAACCCATTGAGGTAGAAGAATATAACATAAAACTGAACAAGTATATATTGCATTAATGGGTAAACCAGTAACTCACAAACGTTATAATCTGTCAAATGCTAACACTGTAGTTAATCCGAGCAAATATTAGTGCAATTAGCCACATATTTTTCCTCAGGTGGTACACCATAAAAGAACAGCACAGAATCATATATAGCAAGGTTGTAAACCTGGTCATTTAAATAGGTATAACCTAAGTAGAGTTGAGTATGCAATATATTGATAGACCAACTGTTGGTCCATGACTACAATATTACGCTCATTACTAACATTTTGAGTAATTCTTAGCGTCTGGGATATCCCAAACGAATCTAAAATTATAGGTACATTGGCAGTAGCGCCATTTTGAAATGTACATGGCTGAAAGACAGGGCTGGCTCATGGCCATTTAGGAGTAGATTAGGTCGCATTGCTAGAATAAACCGCTACCACTGTCACAGCCATGTGCAACCAAAGGGCCCCGCAACAATAACAGGCAACCTAATATGGCTATAGATCAAGTCCGGATGGGTAGCAAAACATAGCATAGATCTAGGCAAGTGTAAATGGACTTAATAAACTAACCAGTGATTTATACCCTTCAAAATTTAGCATGTCAACATTCTAAGTAGTCTGGATCATCACTAGAGCGATATTTATATGTTATGAATCAAATATTACATCCAGCAGGACTAACTTTGGATCACACAAAATAATAAGTAGGAGTACAGATTAGGGAAGAACAATCTACAGGTCTAGGGCTCTGCATGCAATACAAATACTTTTAGCTGCCTAAGGGCATGGGGATGAGACAGGGCAGGCCGTTCTCCACATGAAAATGACCAGATGTGGTGTAATCCAGAACTCGACCCTCTCCGTCTCATTCACACACAGTTCAGTATACCACAAATCATTCAGAAATATCTCAACTACACAGTAAACATTCTAGTTTAAACATTGAACATTGTTTTAATCGGGCTAACCAGATTGTTGTGAGTCCCCAAGCTTTCCATGTATGTTCCTGAGCATGGCGTGTAACCACACACACCGGTGAGGTTGGGGTTGGACAAACAAAAAAGTCTACATATTAGATGGATATGTGGAGTTCTATGCCACATTAGAGTTTGTGGGGGCTATAGGTCCGTACAATCGCTCACCAGAATAAGCAGGCGAGTGCTGTAGTCATGTGTGATAAAAGATAGAGGAGGGCAGGGGCCCCCTCATGCAAAACTACAGTTCTCCAGAATGTACATGATATGAACAAGGGATACCCCTGGGGCAAAAAGAAAGAAACAAAATCTCCCCCATTGTAACATAACAATATTCGTAAGTCATATAAGACATCTATACTTATCAGTCTTCGTCTTCAGAGGGATTCTCTGCTCCTGTCTGCAACGGCTGGTGTGAAACTGAATTCCTTCTTTTAGGGATAGTGGGCCTCTGTGTAAGTGGTCTCCATTCAAAGGCTGTGGGTCTTAAAAGTGAGGAAGATGCAGTACTCCGCTCCGCACTCAAAGGAGCCGAGGATCTGTCCTCCCCGCCATGTTTGCTTTGTGTGGACCATCCTTTAAGAAGTTGAAGCCCTTTATCGGGTGTGTCAGCAGTATAGAGGCGGCCATCTTTTTGAATCAGCAGCTTAGTCGGGTAGCCCCATCTATATTTTATTCCCAACTGTCTCAGCGATCTGGTAACCTCTCTGAAGGTACCTCTTTTTTTGTACTGTGTATTGAGACAGATCTGGGAATATTTGAATAGATTCAAATCGCTTAGGTAGTGCTGGTCGTTGGAACATGGCCCTAAGAATCTGTTCTTTATATGTAAAGTAGTGAAATCTGGCGATCACGTCCCTAGGTTTATCTGCTGAAACATTCCTCCCTCTAGGCAGGCGATGAACCCTGTCGACCAGAGTTTCATTAGGGAAGGCCGGGGTGTGTAGGACTTCACAGAACTCATTAAGGAACTTGCCTAACTCAGCAGGAGAAACATCTTCTGGGATGCCTCTAAATCTCAAATTGTTCCTTCGTGAGCGGTCTTCCATATCAGCCATTTTAGTTTCAATTGAGTCTATCATGTCAACCAAAACTTGGGAGTGATGCGATAAGTTTTCTTGTTCCACAGTTAAGTCCTCTTGTTTTCTTTCCAGCACATCAATCCTTTCACTGATGGCCCCAATATCTTTTCTGAGGTCTGCCGCAGAGCCCTTAATAGCTGTTGTGAGGGTCTCTTGGAGAGAATTTATTCTCTGAGTTAAGGTGGATACTATGTCGGCGGCCATAGAGCCAGGAAGATTATTTACTTCTCCAGTAGGTTCTGTTATGACAGGACTGTTGACCGTATGCTTTGGTGAAATATGCAGGTCAGTTGTAGATTTCACAGCGACAGGTGTAGTTTTAAAGTGATCTGCCACTGACTTCTTATACTCAGAAAGATTAGCCGTTTTCCTTCTAGAGCCCAGTGGCATGTTAGAGATATGAGAGGCCCAGATAGGAGACAGTGATAGGGATTTGTCAGATTTAACAGGAGTTTATTAATAGAATGTCTTCAAGTTATGTCTTCATGTATTATCTTACAGGCAGTACAGGCAAGCCCCGGCCTCACGAGGCCTGCACATTAAGGCATGGTTATGCAGTATCTAATTAGCTTTTGAAATCTAATCCGCATAATAAAGTCCTTCTGGACAAGTCAAGGGATTTGATGCCAAATATAATGTCAGTGTGGCAGAGTGTTAAGTGCTAAATAAGGTCTGACCTTCCGGTAAATCCCCTAAGTGCTGTGACAGGGCCTAAGTGAATTATTTTGCGGACTCTAGGGTATATGGTGCTCTCTCCAAATCTTTGAACAAGGCAGAATATGTCTATACAGGAGGGGATTCCTGTCCAGTGCAGCAAGTGACTTCAAATTATTGTTAGAGGTAGGCGTACTATATGGCAGACAGATGAGTGGTATTATACCTCCAGCCTAGGTTTAGACCGGTGTGGCATAGGCCAAGTTTCTCTGAGCCTCAATAACCAGCTAGAAAGCCCTTCTGTGATCTTATAGAGATTTGCAGTGTCAGGATGTTTTCTTACCTCCCTTATAAGAGTCTCGCTGTTGGTGTCACTTCTCACTGCACCTCGAGGGCCTAGAGCGCCTCCCAGGTGAAGGCCTCAAGATGGCGAGGATTTCGCGCCAATCCTCCAGCAGCCCCGTGTGGACCGCAAGGTCTCTTTAACGATCTGTCCGGGTCCCCGTAGGGACTAAGTAAGAAAAATCCCCGCACAGCGGTAAGTCGTCAGGAATCTTCGGCCCGCTTCTGTCAGCCACTTCAGGTTGCTGCTCTGATACTGCTCTGATATTGTTAGCTGTGACACGTTGCTGCACCGGAGCGGAGCCCCGACCCTCCGGGCAGCAGTGTCGTAGTATAGGGGACAGATGTGCCTGAAGTCAGAGGTCCTTAGATGTTAAGGCTGTCAGGCCACTGGCGATAGGCGTAGTTGCCGTTAGAAAGGCTAGTCTCCGGTCCCCGGGAGATTCTCAGCCGCGTCTTGTCAGCAATTTAAGTTTTAATTGCCCACAAATAACTAGGGCACACAGTTTAATGTAGGACAGGATGCCCAAAGCGGTTCAGACAAAAAAAAAAGTGCACAATATATGATTTTAAAGTTTGTAGATAGCTAAGTTAGCAGGAGCTCTTTTAGTGTACGTCTATTCTCCTCACAGGCTAGCTCCGCCCCCCCACATCACATTTTTTGACTATCTTTGATTTTTTATTTTGATTTTTATATTTTTATACTCCTCACTCGGATATACAATTTTATTATTTAACAACTAAAAAAATTTCACACCTAATTTTTTCACACCTGTATTTTTGGAATATTTGGATTTAATTGAACATTTGGATTTATCTCATTTGGAACTTTTCACAACACACTAATTTCTTTTCCCCTTTTATTGGGGTTGCTATTGTGTTATCCTTACTGTATTGTGTTTTATCATTTTTATACTCATATGCACTTTAGAACCTTCTAGAACAGTATCTACTGCGTATCCTTGTTTCACATAACATATTGGAATGTGCTCTCTTGTTCCATCCACTGGTTTTTAACCCGTTATTACTGTTCTTAAATATTGAAAATTTGTTGTGATTTGTTGTATGTAATTTTTAATTTTTATTGTAACATGGATCCATGCCATATTTGTTATTAAATTGATATTATATTTTAATGTAGTTTGCTATCATACCCAAATGTATTATTTTTATATATAATCATCTCAATTATATATTTTTTTAACCCTATTTTATTGGTTATCCTTTAGTGTTTATTGCCATACATTGTAACTAGCGTTACACCTTTTACTGATATCCACAGTATCTGTATTCTATGATCTATACCTTAACTGATATCTCCGGTATCTGTATCCTTTGATTTATATTGTATAAACCTAGCCTTGTTTTAGGCTCTCCTACCACTTACTATATAGCACGTATTTGTTAACCCCTTTATGACCGGGGCAAATGTTTACATTTGCAGGAAAAAGGAAGTCATGTGATCGTCGATGCAATCACGTGACTTCAACGCTGGGATCGTATCATGGGGGACTGCCTACTATGCTAGCCACTTGCCCCAGTCAGATAATTTGTTTTGTAGAAGCCGGAGGTAGCAGGACACCAATAAAGCTAGGACCTCCCATACCGTCCTAATGGAGTTAAAGGCCCCGTGCTTTTAGGACTGCATGAAACGTTCAAAAGGGGTCTATGGGTTAATCTGTCAATTATGTAAAAACAAATGACAATATGTGCAGGATTAAAGGGACATGAAACCCAAACTTTGCATTTCATGATTCAGAAAGAGAATACCATTTTAAACAAATTTGCTTCATTCTCTTGATATCTTTTGTTGAAGAAGCAGAAATTCACTACTGGGAGCTAGCATAACACATTGGCTGAGTCAATAACATGACGCATATATGAGCAACCACCAATCAGCAGCTCCTGAGCCTACCTAGGTATCCTTTTTTTTAGCAAAAGATACCAAAAGAGCAAAACAAATTAGATAACAGAAGTAAATTGGAAAGTTGTTTAAGATCACATGCTCTATCTGAATTATGAAAGAAAAAAGTTTAGTTTTATGTCCCTTTAACCCCTTAAGGACTGGGCATTTTAGACAAAAACTTCCCCAAAAGAGCAGAGCATTTTTAGCATTTTTGCAATCACTACATTTAAACAGAAATAGAGCCTTTTTTATATTTACCTATCAAAACTATATGTGGTTTTTTAGTAGACAACCCAAAGTATTGATCTAGGCCCATTTTGGTATATTTCATGTTTCAAATTAAAAATATTGTTAACTTTTTCACAATCTTAGGTTTCTCACTGAAATTATTTACAAACAGCGTGTGCAATTATGGTACAAATGGTTGTAAATGCTTCTCTAGGATACCCTTTGTCCAGAAATAGCAGACATATATGGCTTTGGCATTGCTTTTTGGTAATTAGAAGGCTGCTAAATGCCACTGCGCACCACACTTGTATTATGCCCAGCAGTGAAGGGGTTAATTATATAGCTTGTAGGGTTAATTTTATCTTTAGTGTATAGGTTACCCTCCCATCTGACACCTCCCACCCCCTGATCCTTCCCTGACCACTCTCAAACAGCTCTCTTCCCTCCCCCACCTCTTAATTGTCACCAACAGTACTAAAATAAAAGGTATATATATATATATATATATATATATATATATATATATATATATATATATATATATATTATTTTATTTTTATAAATATTCTGCAGTGTTGGATCCCCCTTAGCCCCTTTTTTATTTTGGGCTTCCTTGTAGCGTGACCTAGTGGACGCTCCCGCCCTCCGCCCGCCTCCTTCAGCGATGGGCCGTCCACCCGCCTCCCTCCTTAGCCTCCCACCCCCCAATGATTGGCACTACCGCTGCTCGGGCAAAGAGGACCACAGAGTGCATCAGTAACTGCAAATCTATTTCTGCAGTGCCACACGCGCAATCTCACAATGTTAAACGAGATGGCGGCAGAAAGAAGCCCAGGACTGCAGCGACGTACAGGGTACGTCGCTGGTCCTTAAGGGCATAACGACCAGTGTCATACAGGGTACGGCGCTGGTTTTTAAGGGGAAAACGTGATTTCTTGAAGTTAGCAATTACATCACAGGTGAAAGGGTCTGCATATTGACCCCTTTTTAATAGTGTGCAATGATGCCAAGGGGTGAAGTGCACTATTAAGCTGTTGTGTACTAAAACTATACAGCTAACGGTGTATTATAGTGTATCTGGTGATCTCAGGTGTTACATCATTATGTTTTTCCATCTACAGCTGTTAATATGCTGATTATTATCAAATGAGAATGTAATGAACACTCTAGTTCACTAGGGTCAGGGATGCAAAAATGACATGTTAAGGCCTTTTATTATATTTGAATGTACCAAATAGCATATGTTTTTTAACATGCTTATGTCAATAGAATGGCCTTACTTAAAGGGACAGTAAACCTTAAAAATAATGTTATATAATTCTGCACATAGTGCAGAATTATATAACATTATTTAAGTGCTATAGTTCTAAACGGCTTTTTTCTCTTTAAATATGTTAAAATTACGGCGCTTTTACAGACCCGCTCTCTGCTCTCTGCTGAGCGGGTCTGTAATATTCAGTCAGCGCATCGGGCCAGCTGTATAGTCACAGCCCGGCCCGACTGCGCCATAGCACTAAGTGCAGCTCGCTCCTCACAAGCCGTTTAGAACTATAGCACTTAAATAATGTTATATAATTCTGCACTATGTGCAGAATTATATAACATTATTTTTAAGGTTTACTGTCCCTTTAAAATACCTAATGCTACATTAATAACACTAATGCATTCATAATACTTAAAGGGATATGAAACCCAAAAATTGTCTTTTGTGATTCAGACAGAGCATTTTAAAAAGTTTCCAGTTTACTTCTATTATCACATTTCCTTTGTTCCCATGGTAATCTTTGTTTAAGCAATAGCTAGGTAGGCATTTGGAGCACTACATGGCAGGAAATAGTGCTGCCCTCTACTGCTCGTGCAAATTGATAACACTCTTGAAAAACTGCTGTCATATAGTGCTCCAGAAATACTTACAATATCACATTTCAGGCCCCAAGTCAGTCCATCCCGTTTTTGAGTCTGAAGTCCAATCAAAATAGCTTTGTTAAAGGGACACTGAACTCATATTTTATCTTTCATGATTCAGATAGAGCATGCAATTTTAAGCAACTTTCTAATTTACTCCTATTATAAATTTGTCTTTGTTCTCTTGCTATCATTATTTGAAAAGCAAGAATGAAAGTTTAGAAGCCGGCCCATTTTTTTTTTCACAACCTGGGTTGTCCTTGCTGATTGGTGGATAAATGCTGTCCATGGTCTGAACCAAAAATCGTCTGGCTCCTTAGCTTAGATGCCTTCTTTTTCAAATAAAGATAGCAAGAGAACAAAAGAAAAAAAAATCATAATAGGAGTACATTAGAAAGTTGCTTAAAATTGCATGCTCTATCTGAATCATGAAAGAAAATATTTGGGTTTAGTGTCCCTTTAAGTTTGGTACCGAGCACAACTGCGTGGCCACTGTGAGCAATTTGATAACATGCATCCACAGTGACAGCATTCACTAATGTATTAAAGGGTCAAAACTGAAATGCATATGACCAATAGACTTTTATTAGCAAAAATGCTTGAAGAAAAAGCTATTGCCGTCTTAGTGGTAGCTTTTACTATGCAGAAGTGCATGCAAAGCATACGTACATATGTTTTGTGCCCCTGCACTGAAACTGGACACCTACGTAAACATCCAGAGGTGGCTGGTGTATTATACATAAAAAAGCTATCAAAATCAGATTACAAGGTCAAATGTATTAAACAATGCTAATATTCTAAGCTATATCCAAAGGGGTTAAACACAAAGAACCTCTTGGAAACTGCAGAACACTGCAGGTCCTGAGCAAAATATCCTACACAGCTGGCTCTGCAGCTCTTGAGCAGTACTTCAACAATGTGTTTAACCCCATTGCAGGGGTTAAATACAGAGTTGCAGGATCACTAGTCCTAAAATTACAGTCTCTTATTTGAGAATGTAATTTTTCCAACCATAATGACCCTTTAAATTCAGTGATTGGTTGTTTGTAAAGCATCAGAGAAGCACCTGGCTGCAGGGTGATCAGTTACACAACCCTTACCCTACACATAAGTAAAAGTAATACGTGGGAACACAACAGTGGCTGCAAATGGAAAAATATGATTATTTTTTATTAATTTAACAGCATAACAAATAAGAACAAATGTAGAGCTTAGTGTCTGTGATGATAGCAGGATGTGATGTCACTAGCTGGTGGGCGGGGCTTAGGTCCGGTGTCTGTGTCGCAGTTAGTTTAGTACAATCAACCTGTCTGGATGTGTATTGCTATGCTCTGTAATAAAATAGAGTTGTACCATCATTGCTGTGTCCTGCATATGTCCTGCATCTCATGACATGGTGTCAGAAGTTCTGGACTACGCTTCTGTTTCTGATGATGACAATGTCAAAGTTTACCCCACCTGAGCCTTTTGACTTTTCTCAGCCTGCAGCTTGGCCCACATGGCGTCAGCGGTTTCAGCGCTTCAGGATTGCATCCAAACTGAACAAGGAGAGTGGTGAAGTACAAGTTAATTCTCTTTTATACTCTATGGGGAAAGATGTAGAGCCGGTGTTCAATGCTTTTACTTTCCAAGAAGGGGAAGAAGTTAACTTTGATATAGTTATGGATAAACTCAGTGCCCACTTTGTGCCCAAAAGAAATGTGATTCATGAGAGAGCTTGTTTTCACAAACGTAATCAGCGTGTGGGAGAATCTGTGGAGTCATTTGTGCGCAGCCTGTATGAATTAGCTGAATTCTGTGAGTTTGGTGTTGCTAAAGAAGAGCAAATCAGAGACAGAATAGTTATTGGAATTGCAGATGCTGAAGTCTCCCTGAAGCTACAGTTAGAGCCTGATTTAACATTAGACGGGGCTATTAGGATGGCCCGCCAGAGTGAACTGGTGAAAAAGCAAAGTGCTGATCTGAGGTCTGAGAGTATTGTGGATGAAGTGCAACAGTCTAGGAAAATTACTAGTGAAAGGCACAGTGTGAGCGGTAGATCTAAAGTACTGGAAAGGCCTAGAAGTGGATGGGCGCAACATGGCCGATGCACACGGTGCTACCGGGCTCATGATCAGAGTGCTATATGCCCGGCCAGAGATAAAAGATGCAGAAAATGTAACAGAATAGGCCATTTTGAAGTGGTGTGTAAAACTGAATACATTAAGGAGATGCAGGTGGACAGTGACCAGGAGGGTCAGGAAGTGTCTTTTGTGGGGTCTGTTGTGGAACGGACAAGCTCAGAGGAAGATTGGAAAGTTACCTTTACTGTAATGGGAGCCAATGTTGATTTTAAGATTGACACAGGAGCTGATATCACTGTAATGTCTTTTGCTGAATTTATGAAACTGCCTCGACAGCCCCAGCTGGCGAAGGTTATTACAAATGTTCATAGTCCTGGTGGCCGCATTGATTGTGTGGGGAAATTTCTTGCCAGCTGTGAGTACAAACGAAGGAAGTTCACCATGTGGGTGCATGTGATCCGAGGTCAGTGTGTTAACAGTTTATTGAGCAGAAAAGCAGCCTGTGACTTGGGCCTCGTGGCCAGAGTGAATGAGATCTCTGAAGATATGTTTGGCGAGTTGGGCCTACTGAGCTGCAAACCTGTCCGTATAGCACTTAAAAGTGACGCAGTCCCGTACAGTATTTCTACTCCCCGTAGAATTCCGTTCCCGCTCATGCCTCAAGTGGAGAAAGAGCTCATGCGCATGAAGTCTATGGGGGTTATTGAAGAGGTTGTTGAAGCAACTGATTGGTGTGCCCCCATTGTTCCAGTTGCAAAGAAAAACGGAAAGGTGCGCATCTGTGTGGACCTGAAAAGGTTGAATGAGGCAGTGAAGAGGGAGAGATTTGTGCTGCCGACACTGGAAGATATAGCCCCGAAGTTGGCTGGGGCGAAGTTCTTTTCCACATTAGACGCTTCTAGCGGCTTTTGGCAGATCCCCCTGGATCCAAAGTGCCGCAAACTGACTACCTTTATCACTCCGGTAGGTCGGTTCTGTTTCTGCAGACTTCCCTTTGGGATATCCTCCGCTCCTGAGATCTTTCAGAGGGAAATGAGTTCTCTCCTGAGTGGCCACGTGGGCACAGCAGTCGTCATGGACGACATTCTAGTGTATGGGTCTACAGTGGAGGAGCATGATCAGCGTTTGAGTTGTGTGCTGCAGGCTATCAAAGAGTCTGGGCTGAAGCTGAATAAAGAAAAATGTCATTTTAGGAAAACTGAATTATGCTACTTTGGGCATATCATCAACGGGGATGGCATCAAGCCGGACCCCGAGAAAATTCGGGCTATCGAACAGATGAAAAGCCCTTCTGATGTACATGAGCTGAGACAGATATTGGGCCTTGTAAATTACGTGGGCAAGTTTCTTCCAGATTTATCTACAGTTTTGCACCCTATCACGGAGTTGCTTAAGAAAGATGTTGCCTGGGTCTGGGGACCCTCACAAGAAAAAGCGTTCCTGCATGCTAAGTCCCTGCTGGGGTCTGCCCCAGTGCTGGGGTTCTACGACCCTTCAAAAAAGACTGTGGTTAGTGCTGATGCAAGCAGTTATGGGTTGGGGGCTGCACTCCTGCAGCTGAATGACAACAAACTACAGCCCATCGCCTACTGTTCCCGCACACTGACGGCTGCGGAGTCGAAATACGCTCAAATTGAGAAAGAGTGCCTGGCTGCAGTTTGGGCCTGTGAGCGCTTTCAGCGTTATCTAGTGGGTTTGGAGAAATTTAGTCTGGAAACTGACCACAAACCGCTAGTCCCTCTTATCAATTCTTATGACATCGACAAAACACCCTTGAGATGCCAGAGACTTTTAATGAGACTACTCAGGTTCAATGTTCAGGCAGTGCATGTGCCGGGGAAGCAGCTGGTTGTGGCAGATACACTGTCCAGGCTCCCGCTGGCTGCTGCTGAAGAATCCTCCACAGAGTCGGATGTAAAAGTGTATGTTGATTCAGTTCTGGCCTCTAAGTCCATTTCTTCAAGGAAACTGGAAGAGATAAAGAAAGAGACATATTTGGACACAGATCTGCAAGAAGTTATAAGGTACATAAGAGATGGCTGGCCCGAGAGCCGGGCAGCCTGGATGTCTTTAAATGCTTACCAGCTGGAGAGGTCGCAGCTCACGGAGCTGGAGGGGTTGGTGCTGTTCCAAGACCGTATTGTAATTCCTGTCAGCATGAGGAAGGAGATGTTAAACAGGATTCACGATGGCCACTTAGGCATTACAAAGTGCAGAGAAAGAGCAGCTACAGCTGTGTGGTGGCCTGGGATCAGCTCCGACATTGCAAATCACGTGTCTAAATGTGCCTTTTGCCGGGAACGCCGGCCTACTCAGAGAAGGGAGCCCTTAATGTCTACTCCGCTGCCTGCGGGGCCGTGGCAGAAAATAGCTGCTGATTTGTGCGAACTGCACGGGAAAAAGTTTCTTGTTGTTATCGACTACTATTCCAGGTATTTGGAAATAGCACCCCTGAATGATATCACAAGTCAGGCCGTTATCATTCGCCTGAAGAGCTTGTTCGCCCGCTGGGGCATTCCAATGGAGCTGGTGAGTGATAATGGCATGCAGTTCGCTTCTACAGAGTTCAGTGCTTTCAGCAGGGAATATGATTTTGTACATTCCACGTCAAGTCCACATTATCCGCAGGCCAACGGAATGGCTGAAAGGGCAGTTCAAACAACAAAATTCATCCTGAAGCAATCTGAACCGTACCTAGCCCTCTTGTCATACAGGGCGACGCCCATTCAAGCCACCGGGTTTAGCCCGGCACAGCTGATGCTAGGACGCCAGATTCGCACCACTTTACCCTCAGTGGGTGTCTTCAAGCCGCCTGGCCCTGTTCCTCGGGACGAAGTCCTTAGGAGGGATGAAGAGGCCAAAAAGGGTTATCGTTTCTTCTACGACAGGAGACATTCTGTCAGGCCTTTACAGGAACTGAAAGCGGGCCAAAGTGTCAGAATTAAACTGGATGATGAGAAGAAATGGAAGACGCCTGCTACGGTAGTGGGACGCTCTCCAGAACCAAGGTCTTACACAGTCCTTACAGAGGGAGGGACGGTTACACGCCGTAACCGAAGACATCTTCAGCCTGTACCTGAGAGTCTGGAACCGGATACCTCAGTACCACCGCCGGTGGGATCTCCTGTTCTAAGAGAGGTGCCTTCCCCTCAGCAAGATCATAGCGGGGATATATCTTTGCCTCCAGCAGACTCTTGTTCACCATCTTCTGTATCAGAGGACAGTTCATGCAAAGTTACATCAAGCGGAAGAGTGGTGAGGCTTCCGGCCCGATACAGGGACTGACTTTAGCTAGAACAGTGACCGGAAGTATGGGCAGAATAATCCCATGGTCACTGTGGACTAGGGTAGTCTACCCCGATGTCCAAGTCAGGATGTAATTTATTTGTTCATGTTTTCTAATCTATCTGTTTTTATAATGTTCTAAAACAAAATGTTGTGTATACCCTGTTGGTGTACCTTGTTATTTAATATATGTGAATGTATGCTTTGCCTTTGAAAAAGGGGAAGATGTGATGATAGCAGGATGTGATGTCACTAGCTGGTGGGCGGGGCTTAGGTCCGGTGTCTGTGTCGCAGTTAGTTTAGTACAATCAACCTGTCTGGATGTGTATTGCTATGCTCTGTAATAAAATAGAGTTGTACCATCATTGCTGTGTCCTGCATATGTCCTGCATCTCATGACAGTGTCCCTTTAAGATATTACGTTGACAAACACTATTTATTGATTTTATTTTATCTAGTCTCGTTTAAAAGAACAGCCCATTTAAAACATTGTAAATATAGACAGTATTAATCCTGATCAACCAACAACTCTGAAGTAAACTGGTGCTGAAATAAAAACTATTATTTGGTTAAAACAAAATAACTGGATGAAAAATAAGCTTAGTCTTACTTTCACTGCTGTATTTATAATCAGAATACAAAGCACCGAGACTCCAGAAGTTCCTGTTTCCCTTTTCACGTGTACTATTACTCACTCAGCACAAAACTCCACCCAGCCATCCTTAAGGTGGATTAGGATAGTTGCGTCTCAAAACAAAAGGAATACAATAGATTTACTTTCGTTTCAATTGCACATAAACTTTATTAATCCATCTTAAACTGACGAGGCGTTTCATGTGAGTTGAAAGGCATTCAGAAATATTATACAGTAATACTACATATCCCAGTATGCTTATCAACAGTTAGGAGTGATAATTCAAACTCAAAAACTTTATTAGACATAGTTTTGATGGTTCTAACAAAATGCGTTACCAGCTATTTTGAACTTTCAAAGCTACTCTGAGTTCTTTCCATGTAAATATGGAATGTTTAGCTTGTTGCCAATAGTGTATTGATGCTATGGAGCAATACATTAAAGCTTCTTTTTGCACTTGTATGTCCCTTTAAAAATAAGGTGACCAGATTTTTTAAATGAAATCCGGGGACATTTTTTTTTTATTATTGGCAAATGGTAAAAAAACATTATTTATGTAAGAATTTACCTGATAAATTAATTTCTTTCATATTGGCAAGAGTCCATGAGCTAGTGAAGTATGGATATACAATCCTACCAGGAGGGACAAAGTTTCCCAAACTTTAAAATGCCTATAAATACACCCCCCACCACACCCACAATTCAGTTTAACGAATAGCCAAGAAGTGGGGTGATAAGAAAGGAGCAAAAAGCATCAACAAGGAATTGGAATAATTGTGCTTTATACAAAAAAATCATAACACCATAAAAAGGGTGGGTCTCATGGACTCTTGCCAATATGAAAGAAATTAATTTATCAGGTAAATTCTTACATAAATTATGTTTTCTTTCATGTAATTGGCAAGAGTCCATGAGCTAGTGACGTATGGGATATAAAATACCCAAGATGTGGAACTCCACGCAAGAGTCACTAGAGAGGGAGGGATAAAAAGAAAGACAGCCAATTCCGCTGAAAAATTAATCCACAACCCAAAACAAAAGTTTTAATCTTTATAATGAAAAAAACTGAAATTATAAGCAGAAGAATCAAACTGAAACAGCTGCCTGAAGTACTTTTCTACCAAAAACTGCTTCTGAAGAAGAAAAAACATCAAAATGGTAGAATTTAGTAAAAGTATGCAAGGAAGACCAAGTTGCTGCATTGCAAATCTGATCAACAGAAGCCTCATTCTTAAAAGCTCAGGAATGGGAGCAGTAATAGGTAACAAGCTAAAGATGGGCACAATGCAGGGCAGCGGCTTCTAAGGCTAATAAGATACTAGCATGTATTAAAAGAGGCATTGATGCAAGGGAAGAAAGCATAATTCTGTCACTATATAAATCCCTGGTAATACCTCACATTGAGTATGGAGCGCAGTTCTTTGGGCCGATCTCAAAAAAAGACATTGCAGATATAGAAAACATTCATGGAAGGGCATCAAAGCTAATAAAGGGAATGGAGAATTTAAGCTATGAGGAGAGGTTAGCCAAACTGGATCTGTTTTCTCTAGAAAAAAGGCACTTCAGAGGTGACATGATTACTTTATATAAATATATTCAAGGCCCATATACAGAGATGGCAAAAGCTCTATTTATTCCAAGAAAATTGTTTGTGACAAGAGGTCACAATTTAAGGCCGGAGGAAAGGAGATTTAGGTGCCTATTTATTGAGGATCATGTCCGCCGCACATCGATAAATGCCGTCAGCATACGCTGTTGGCATTTATCATTGCACCAGCAGTTCTTGTGAACTGCTGGTGCAACGCTGCCCCCTGCAGATTTGCGGACAATCGGCCACCAGAAGGGGGATGTCAATCAACCCGATCATATTGGATCCGGTTGATTTCCGGCGATGTCTGTCCGCCGCCTCAGAGCAGGCAGACAGGTTATGGAGCAGCGGTCTTTAAACCTAAAAAGTAATGTTATATAATTCTGCACTATGTGCAGACTTATATAACATTATCTTAGCGCAAACTTTGTACAACAAAATATTGAAGCCATATTTTATTATAAAGAACAGTTTTTTCAGACCGCCGCTCCTTGCTCTACTGAGCGGGTCTGGTTTTTTTCCTAAGCGCATCTGGGCAGCTGTATACTCACAGCGGGCCTGATCGCGCCATTTAACTCAATGTAGCTCGCTCCCACTTGGTCTGGTAGCGGGAGTGAGCTACATTGAGTTTAATAGCGTGACAGCTGCCCAGATGCCCTTAGGAAAAAAAACACCGGCTCAGTAGAGCAAGGAGCGGCGGTCTGAAAAACTGTACTTTATATTAAAATATGGCTGCAATATTTTGTGTATAAAGTTTGCGCTAAGATAATGTTATATAATTCTGCACATAGTGCAGAAATATATAACATTATTTTTTAGTTTTACTGCCCCTTTAACGTTTTTTCACTTTAAGAGCAATAAAATTGTGGAACTCATTATTTGAGGCGGTAGTAAATGCCAATACCTTAGATACATTTAAAAATGGTTTAGATACATTTATGGGTAGACACAGAATTCAGGGATATGATTTCTTGTGTTAAACGGGTCACCGTTTTTATTGGTATTAATTTAAGCTAAACTAGAGCTTTTTTGTAAGTATATTAACATTTGTATAGGTTGAACTCGATGGACTTCTGTCTTTTTTTAACCTCATCTACTATGTAAAATAAAACTGAAAGCTTTAGTTTCCCAGAGAGCTTTATTACTTTCTATGGGCATGTGATTTTGAATAACTTTCCAATTTACTTAACTTTTCTCATTTACTTTGTTCCATCTGTATCCTTTGTTGAAAAGCATACCTAGGTAGATTCAGGGGCAACTGACTCCAAGATAGAAAGCATTAAATAAACAGAGGAGCTTATTCTATAAACTGTACGGTACATACAAGAGTCAAACACACAGAGGTGGGTACTAATACTAGCGGGAGAATTATGATCAGCTATGCAAGTCTCCAGTAAAATTTAAGTCACGCCATGAATAAAGATATTGCTTAGCTTAGGGCAATGGAATAGTAAATTAGCAAAACAAACCATTTGACCCTATTTTAAAAAACAAGTAGAGCAACCTTAGCATCTCACAGAAGATATAGCTGAGCCTACCTGTGCATAAATCATAGCTTTTCGCCCCCCAACAGATAGGGTTTTTAGCACATGTAATAAAAGGTATAAATAAGTAGAGACTGCAAATAAAGATATTTCTTAAGTGTTAAACACCAGTATATCTATATATACAAATCAGAGGGGTAGAGAAGGAGAGATGGTAAATACACATTGTAACTAACACAATACTTTTAAAAATAGAACACAGCATATAAAGAATTTGCTCACATATAGGAAATCTTCTTGTACTAACACATATATTTTTGAATCTCGTGTGTACATAATCTCCCTGTGTAAAAATATGCATGGTAGCAATCAGGATTCTCTACATATATAAGATAATATAATAAAGGCTATAGAAAAGCATGCACATTTTAGATAGGGTATTTTAATCATATTACCCACAAACAATTCAGCTGCCCATGTCATCATATTTTAAGTATAGTATTAGGAAACAAGTACTAAATATTACAGTAATATGGTCAAGTTGACTATATTGTGTCCTCCAAGAGACAACAATTTAATCTCTAAAGGCCCAGCATACAATAACCATCCTCATATGATGTCACAGTTGGAGTGGGCAACATCAAGGTGGACCACCACTTAAAATATATATATCACAGGCCCGCTCTAATGTTCCAGAGTTCTATGAGTGTTTGACCCACTCCTCCTGGATTATTGGATAGGAGAACACAAACCCCCAAATCCTCAACCAATTCCGACTCTTGCCCTGTAGTAAGGTATAAGCCTGTCTCCAGTAGAAGGTAGGTCCTTCTAGGTGAAGAGTATTGTATGCCAAAAGTCTTGGCCAAACACATACAGAGTTAATTTGAGGGGGTCTAACACATGTTAAAGAGCAGCGCGGGGAGGCTCCACCGCCTCTGTCAGCAATGAAGATCAGGACTTCTTGTCGCAAGGAGATCGGAAGGTTTGAAGGGAGTTTTGCCTGCCAGTATAGGCACTTGATTTTAAAGTTTCTTTAAAGACTGGAGCCATCTTTATCTTCCGTAGGGGTGCCATGCCAACCAGGTAATTCTCCTCTAGCTTGCCGTCACCAGATGTAGTGACTCCTTGCTCTATCAGTTCTGCACAGGGACTAAAAGCTGCCTCTTTCTCTGCCAGTATACAGGTAACTGAGATGTCATTACTGCTTTCTCACTCCTCAGACATTGGCATATCTAGCAAGTAGATATGTTGCAATCTCCTTTTCGCATACAATGCAGACTTATGTGAAAACACCTATCAATAAGCTGGCTGAGTTTCATAAAGTGATCCTCAAGTAACATGCATACAGTGTCCTCAAACTTGCATTCTTGTAGTCATAGTGGCTCTATGTTTGGTTGTGGTTACAGAACCTTAAATAAATTAAGTCACAGCTAATAGTAATGAAGAAAAAAAGAGTAATATGGGCTCTTTGATTACCCTGTAAGGGAGGGTGTTGAGGCTTTCCACTGCAGGTCTCAACAGCCCAGATCAGCAATCAAGGAAGTCTTCCCTAAACAGGATAACTTGGTGCAGAAAAGTGCTTAAAGTCTATCTTCATAAATTGCAAAGCTGGATGATGAGGAAAACACCTAATATTTGGCGGGTAATCAGTTGCAATCTCCTATGCTTTTAATATTGCTGTGCCCCACACCTATACTTTCTCACCAGACTTCTATGCACAAAGGAGAGGATGGGAGAAGGGTGATTGACCTGGCTGACACCCTGCCTTTGCATTCAGGCTGAAATGTGACAACCAGTATGCTAATTTCCACTATGAACAGGAGCAGCACCATATATGTATCATTCTTTTTTACATTTTACAATGTTATAGTTAAACATGCTGCATCTTCTGCAAAATACCAACATTTAGGATTGTAAATCCTAAATTTTCATTAAAAATCAGCAATACACAAATATATGTATGATGCTTAATATGTGTGGAATGGACCAAAAATAGCCAAAAACAACACTGTCTTCCTGTATCTCAGATTAGTGTGTTAAAGGGTTTGCTGCTGAACAGTAGTGGAATGTTATCTGTTCCCACACATCCTAAGCAGCTGTGGGAGCAGCATACAGCTGGAGGGAAGCTAGCACAGTGATATTGTAAACTATTGCACATGCAGGAGCAAGTATACTCAGCTTGCAAGTTATTTAAAAGTAAACATTATTTAAAAAGTATTATACCTGAAACAAATATCAAGTTGGGGTTAAATGATTTAGTGATTTTATTTCTCATGTGTTAATCAGCTTGAACTTTTCTGTCAAGCAGTGACATTGCTAGAGGAGCTAAAGTGTAGTGAAGTCTCAGTCATGTCCCCCTTATGACATCCACTCTAGTTTTTATGCTGAGCTGTCTTTACAGACTGTAGCAGGCTCTAGCTTCAACAGCAGAAGTAGTGGTATCCTGGAGCTCCTGGCTAAAACTCCCATTGACTGATGTTGGCTGCTGAAATTACGCAATGGGGCCTTGAGTCAGTTATTTTCCTGTCAAAAATCCCACTACCCTGTCAGGAGGAGAGACTGAGATGTGCAGGGCCGGGTCAACCATGGCACCAAGTGGGTCCAATGGACCCAAGCAGCACTTGACAAGGGGCAGCACTCCTGTCTTCTGTCTCCCATCAGCATAACCTCATCATGCACAAAGACCATACCTCCCAACATTTAAAATTCAAAAGAGGGACACCCCCCCCCCCCGGCAAAAAAAAATAATCATGTGGTGGGCGGGGCTTAAAAAAATAATAAGACCAAAGTAATATAAATAAAATTCTAAATAAAGGGGCGTGTCTCTGGGCAGCACCTTGAATGGTAGCAATATTGGAAGCTCCGTGTGGATCACTGATAATTTGCCTATTACCAGTGAATTAAATGACCATCTAGCAATATCATCTTTAATCTTAGACTCTACTGACTAAGAAAATTTAACAGCTGAACTTTTATTGAGAACCCCACCGTTGCGCTCCGATCCGGAACGTTGAGGCCTAAGGCAAGCTCTTCACTGAGAGGCTCTCAACCCCCCCCCCCCCCCGGTATTTCATTAGGCCGGGTAAGCAGAGCGTAGACTCTGCAATTAACACTTCACTTCAAACCAATATTATCTGTGACCATATAATATCATACTAGCTATGTGCTACTGATAAAGGGAGAATTGACAGCCTCTCTATTCATGCACGCACCTATTTAAGATGGCGTATGGAGCTAACATATTACTCGAGGCCGTGACGAGCTTGTTAAATGAGCATCATGAGAAGTTACTACAAGCCTGGAATGCCGAATGGAGTGACCTTCGTGAGCTAACTAAGCAAATTGGACATCAACATTTGATGGCAAGAGTGTCGTGGGAGAAGCCTGACAATGTTACAAGTGTTCGGGAGTCCAGTCTAAGCTTGCCAAACCCTCCACCCCAAACCCAAGCCCCGACTAAGGCAATACAGAATATGAGCTTACCAGCAAACAATCCTCTGGCTAATGGTTCCGGTGGTGGCCTGGACACGAGAGTGTTAAAAGTGCACTCCTCCGTGAAGAATCCAAAGTTTAGAGATCCGGAAGCTGATGCTTGCGCTGGTTCGGGTGTTGCTCCCCTTGACCAAGAGGCGACTTACCGCTCACTAAGCCTCAGAGACATAATCGAGATGTCGCAGGACCACAGCGTCTGGAGGGTGACTAGAAGGGAGTGGAAGCAGTATGAGGTAGAGTCTGTTTACCATCCGGTATACACTGCGGAGGTGACATGGGCTACGGCGGAGAAAATCCCCTCTACAAGTCATAATTTCTTTCTGAACAGGCTGTGCTCGCATGGTGGTATCGCAGGCTGTGCTCGCATGGTGGTATCGCCGAACAGGATACCCCTCAAGGAACTTTATACCAGCTTACCTTTGATCCTGGGGGCTCTTAGATACGACTTCTCATGCAGCTGACCATAATGCCTTTAGGTCGGTTGTATCTTGTGCACGGCCCGCTTCTGGTCGGTGAGCTCCTGGCTGAAGATGGAATAAGGTGATCGCTATCTCTAGTTCAGGGTGAACAGTCATACACATGGCACATAGTTGCAGATTAAGTTCAAAATTTCAGGGGACATCTGTTTTTACTAAGTGGTATGTTGACACTATAAGTATAGTCGGGACATATACTAGGAGACTTATCCCAATACTACTTGTACGGTTCTTGTTTTCTCCATACTCACCGAAATACCTACTATTGCTGGCACGCAGCAGATTTATAAACACTACTCTATGGAGTTGGACATATGGTTACCAGTAAGATACTTTTCATGCCACTATAAATCTGGTCATAGGGGTAAAACTAGCACAGCTATTCCCTTTTTCCTTTCCTGGATTATGAGCTGGTTTTTACATATTGCTGTTGGGCATGCCTGCTACAAGAATGTAAAAGGGGTTAATATCATCTGTTGCTGCAGCTGTTGCCATACTCCTATATATATTTGTCTCTTACTTTTAACAACTAGTGTTAACTATAGCACTGGAGTTTTCAATTTGCAGAATTCTCCTTTGTGGTGCTTGTTAGTCTCTTCTCAACAATAGATATTACCCATTATAACAGACGGTCTTGTGACATTAACACTATTTAGTGAACTTTATAATATCTGATAGAAACTGATTGGGGATGGAGTTGAACATGTCTACTCTAATTGTGGTTATGTGCACCTGTTTCCCAAATTAGTCCTATACTTATAAGGCCTTATTGTGAGAGACCATGGCCGCTAAAATCATCTATGTGTATATGAGCTACCACCATTAATTAGGTTGCTTACTTTAGTACCGTAGACGCTCAGCGTATATGTTTATGGCTGACAGACTTCTTAGTATGCTCTTTCTCCTTACTATGTTAGAAGTGTATAATACAAATTATATTCTAAATACTGGAAGATTCAAATGTCAATATAGTTATTTTCTTATTATGGGTTTAATTAAATGCTTTCCATGTACATCAAATGTACTTAAAGTATGCTGTTTCCCAAACCAGCTGTTTGCATTTGGGGTCCAAAAGTGGCCCATTTTGTTATTTTTTTTGTTTCCCCTAAAACTCCCTATTATGTCTCAAATTCTTTTCAGGAGGTCCAAGAGAGGCTTATATTTTCTTTAGAGGGAAGTCAATGTTTACAACTTTATCTTATATTACAAGGGGACTCTTCTTAAATTGAAAATCTGAGGTTATTTTATATCTGTATAATTGGGCGATTAACTGTTGGCATAGTGTGACACTTAATGTGTATATTGTATTGTGATTATTCTATGCTTTTTGAAACCGAGTTTTTATTTGCTTGTACCATGTTTTTTTTTTTTCCTTAAAGGGACAGTATACACTCATTTTCATATAACTGCATGTAATAGACACTACTATAAAGAATAAGATGCACAGATACTGATATAAAAATCCAATATAAAACTGTTTAAAAACTTACTTAGAAGCTGTCAGTTTGGCTCTGTTGAAAAGGGAGTTGGAAAGCCCACTGCAAGTGGCAAATAAGACACTCCCCCCCTCCCCCTTCTTTTGCATATGAAAAGACACTTTACACAAACAGGAGCAAGCTGGAGAAGGTAGCTGACAGTATTCACATAAAACTTTGGGGCTTGGTTAGGAGTCTGAAAATTAGAGCAATGTTATTTAAAAATAAGCAAAACTATACATTTATTTAAAAAAAAAAACTTTATGGGCTATATAAATAGATCATCTACAAAATATTTATGCAAAGAAAAAATGAGTGTATAATGTCCCTTTAACAACCTCAATAAAAATATATTAAAAAAAAAAAAAAATTCTAAATAAAGTCATAGATTTTAATACACTTAGGCAGCAAATCAAACACAAGCTCAAACCACTGGTATGGCTATGCGAGCTATGTATTTAATTAGCCTTTGCAAAGACATTGCTAAATATTTTTATCTTAATTGGACATTTAATAATACATTCTTTAAAACTGCTCTCTGCATTCCCCATTAATATTCTAAATTCTGGCCTTTAAAGTCAGCAAAAATTCACAGTAGCACACTACATAGTATACACTTATACATGCAGATACACACACACTACATAGCATACACTTATACATGCAGATACACACACACTACATAGCATACACTTATACATGCAGATACACACACACTACATAGCATACACTTATACAGGCAGACACACACACACATTACATAGCATACACTTATACATGCAGCATACACTTATACATGCAGATACACACACACTACATAACATACACTTATACAGGCAGACACACACACACATTACATAGCATACACTTATACATGCAGCATACACTTATACATGCAGATACACAGATACTACATAGTATACACTTATACATGCAGACACACACACACTAAATAGCATACACTTATACATGCAGATACACACTTATACATGCAGATACACATACACACACTATATGGCTTACATTTATACATGCAGACACACACACACTAAATAGCATACACTTATACATGCAGATACACACTTATACATGCAGATACACATACACACACTATATGGCTTACATTTATACATGCAGACACACACATACTACATAGCATAAACTTATACATACAGATACACACACATACAGTAATGGATACAGATAGACACACACTACATCATATATGGGTATCTGTAATTCATTGTATGGGGTCCTGGGGTTGGCAAGCACATTAGCTGGCAGTCTGCGGCTGCCACTGTTTGTTACCCTGGTATTAGCACTGCTCATTGTATAAAACTGAAGGCATGCTAGTATATATCACCAGGGGTTAGACATCATCACTACCAGAGGTAGGTTAGAGAGGTCACCATTTCCCGTGGTCAGAGTGTATACAGCCTTCTTACTCCTGCTTAACCCACACACCATTCCTTTTCCACAGGGAATCTAACAGGTATCTAACTTTGTGAGAGCAAAGCCAGCTGCTTCTGAGTATGGGCCCAACAGAATTTAAAACAAAAAAAATTATATATATATTTAATTTTTTTTTAATACCTGGGGCAAATCGGGACAGATGGCTAGCAACCCGGGACAGGGGTACAGACCCCTAAAATCGGGACTGTCCCGTGAAAATCGGGACAGTTTGGAGGTATGCAAAGACACAGAATTGGTCCCTTAACTTCCTTTCCACTTATGCCGCTATTGTGTATAAGCTTTTCTTGCATGCATTCTGGCGCTTCATTTGTCCCTGAATTTATTCTACTTATTTTTTCTTTTTTCAATATGTTTAGGTTTTAAGATAATTTTTCCTGTAGGCTAGTTTTTTGCTTTTTTGGTCCCACCATCTCTACTTATGAGCTCGCACTGATCCTTTTTCTCACTCACACTCATCACTAACACTTTTCTTTCATATACTTTATTTCTCTTGCTCACTCACTCTATCTCTCTTTTCACTCTCCCATCTTTCCATGTATCCCCTTTTTTAATAAAATTTTTTAGATGGTGCAGTGGCTTTCCATTGGCTGTACAGAACTTACTTTTATGCAATGTAAGTAATCTACAGAATACATTTAAATATTAGACATGTGCATTTTGTTTCGATACGAATTGAAATTCGGATGAATTCGCCAAATTCAGAGAATCTAATCGATTCAAATTTTCGAATTACCCTAGCAATGAAACTAAACTAATCCGAATACATTTGTAACAAATAAATCCAAATTAGTTCAGATTTATTCGTTACATTTGAATGGCCATGGACTAATCACAATTCAGTATAAAAATTAAATTTAGTGAGATTTAGTGAGATAGAACAGTGAAATAATTCCGTTCAACATAACACATACAAAACTTCTAAATTTACGAATCGAATCCGAAACAAATACATCTGAATACATCCAAATTTATTTGAGTTTGAATGAATCCAAAACTAATACATTCAAATGTATCCGAATTAGAATCGATCCTAAACCAAATTCGAAAAAATCTGAAAAGGTCCAAAACTAAACAAAACCATTTTTTTTCGCTGTGCACATTTCTAATATTCACCTCCCAAGACATATGGAAAAAAACAAATTCACTTGCCTTTCTGAGTACATACAAATGTTAACACTGCTTGAACTCTAGAAGTTCAATATTGTTGGGACTTAGCTCCCATGTGATAGGCATGTTTTAATTAATTCTAAAATATATGGTGACAAAGTACCAGCTATATTAAATAAAGAGATAATAATTATACTCAAATCTATTCATTTCAAAATAGTATTATGAATAATAACCCTGAAGGACTTCTATCATTGCTATTATCATTTGAATGTATTGTTTACCATGTTACGTTTGTTAAATATGGAGATTAATTAGTTAAAATGCCCATCTGATCTTACTCACTGAACTCCATTATCAATACAGGGAGTGCAGAATTATTAGGCAAGTTGTATTTTTGAGGATTAATTTTATTATTGAACAACAACCATGTTCTCAATGAACCCAAAAAACTCATTAATATCAAAGCTGAATAGTTTTGGAAGTAGTTTTTAGTTTGTTTTTAGTTATAGCTATTTTAGGGGGATATCTGTGTGTGCAGGTGACTATTACTGTGCATAATTATTAGGCAACTTAACAAAAAACAAATATATACCCATTTCAATTATTTATTTTTACCAGTGAAACCAATATAACATCTCAACATTCACAAATATACATTTCTGACATTCAAAAACAAAACAAAAACAAATCAGTGACCAATATAGCCACCTATGTTTTGATCTGATCACCATCAACATTGCGTGCAGCAGCAACCACAGCCTCCCAGACACTGTTCAGAGAGGTGTACTGTTTTCCCTCCTTGTAAATCTCACATTTGATGATGGACCACAGGTTCTCAATGGGGTTCAGATCAGGTGAACAAGGAGGCCATGTCATTAGATTTTCTCCTTTTATACCCTTTCTTGCCAGCCACGCTGTGGAGTACTTGGACGCGTGTGATGGAGCATTGTCCTGTATGAAAATCATGTTTTTCTTGAAGGATGCAGACTTCTTCCTGTACCACTGCTTGAAGAAGGTGTCTTCCAGAAACTGGCAGTAGGACTGGGAGTTGAGCTTGACTCCATCCTCAACCCGAAAAGGCCCCACAAGCTCATCTTTGATGATACCAGCCCAAACCAGTACTCCACCTCCACCTTGCTGGCGTCTGAGTCGGACTGGAGCTCTCTGCCCTTTACCAATCCAGCCACAGGCCCATCCATCTGGCCCATCAAGACTCACTCTCATTTCATCAGTCCATAAAACCTTAGAAAAATCAGTCTTGAGATATTTCTTGGCCCAGTCTTGACGTTTCAGCTTGTGTGTCTTGTTCAGTGGTGGTCGTCTTTCAGCCTTTCTTACCTTGGCCATGTCTCTGAGTATTGCACACCTTGTGATTTTGGGCACTCCAGTGATGTTGCAGCTCTGAAATATGGCCAAACTGGTGGCAAGTGGCATCTTGGCAGCTGCACGCTTGACTTTTCTCAGTTCATGGGCAGTTATTTTGCGCCTTGGTTTTTCCACACGCTTCTTGCGACCCTGTTGACTATTTTGAATGAAACGCTTGATTGTTCGATGATCACGCTTCAGAAGCTTTGCAATTTTAAGAGTGCTGCATCCCTCTGCAAGATATCTTACTATTTTTGACTTTTCTGAGCCTGTCAAGTCCTTCTTTTGACCCATTTTGCCAAAGGAAAGGAAGTTGCCTAATAATTATGCACACCTGATATAGGGTGTTGATGTCATTAGACCACACCCCTTCTCATTACAGAGATGCACATCACCTAATATGCTTAATTGGTAGTAGGCTTTCGAGCCTATACAGCTTGGAGTAAGACAACATGCATAAAGAGGATGATGTGGTCAAAATACTAATTTGCCTAATAATTCTGCACTCCCTGTACACTGGAAATGGAAAAAATATTTTTTTGTTAGACATTTTTTATTATAGTATAATGTTTCTTGAAAGCCTCAAAAAGAAACCCCTTTCTTACCATTTTCTTTTCTCTTCAGATTTTGAAATCTCTTTCCCAAACCAATATATGTATAGCTGGAAAGCTGGAAGCAGCACCGAGTGAGGAGTATTTATTTTGACTATGCATTTTTTTTATCCCATTCCAATAATTAAACACATACACCTAGATTACAAGTTTTGCGTTAGGAGGGGTGCAGTGCTAACGAGCTGTTTAAGCTCACCGCTCACTTACAGACAGCGCTGGTATTACGGGTTTTTACAAACCTGGCGTTAACCGCAAAAAAGTGAGAGAAGAGCAAACTTTTGCTCCACATCTCACCTCAATACCAGTGCTGCTTACGTTAGTGGTGAGATGGTAAAACGTGCTCGTGCACGATTTCCCCATAGGTATTAATGGGGGATAGCCGGCTGAAAAAAAATTACAAGATTTTTAAACTAATTACACCTACTCTAATCCACCTAACAAAATAAAAAAGCCCCCCCAAAATAAAAAAGCCCTACCCTACACTAAATTACAAATAGCCCTTAAAAGGGCCTTTTGCAGGGCATTGCCCCAAAGTAATCAGCTCTTTTACCTGTAAAATAAAAAGTACAAATACCGCCCCCCCCAACATTAAAACCCACCACCCACACAACCAACCCTACTCTAAAACCCACCCACCTACCTTTAAGTGACGTCATCCACCGTCGTCATGGGACCGGCCAACGCTACTTTTTAAATCTAACGCACAACTCGTAATCCAGCTGATAGAAAAATACAGAAGTTCATTTTAAAAAGTAAACAGAACAGTGTATTATTTTCCTGAGCTTACTTTCCTGCTTTTCAACAAAGAATAACAAGAAAACCTTAATAATAGAAGTAAATTGCTAAGTTGTTTAAAACGGTATTCTCTATCTAAATCATAAAAGAAAAAAAAGGTTTTATGTTCCTTTAAAAACAAAAACTATATATATATATATTGTAGCAGTAAAAATAATACATCATTGCACATTTCAGCTATAAAACATGCATAGTGACATTAATGATCATCAGTCACAGAAGCAGGGATAGAAATAAAACTATTTTTATTAGTACTATTTAGGTGAACAGTAATACCACACAAAGACTTAAACCATGTTACAGTCTCAGTTCATACTACTTTTATTTTTCCATTTCTAAACCTTTCTCATACCATTTATAGATCTCTCATACCATTTGTATGCCTTTCAATACGCATTTCATAATTTGACATACTATTTTCCACATACCCATTAAATACCTTTTTTTCACTCAAATTCATCCAGTAACAGCATTGAGGCCTATCAGCACTGACATGGGGTGGGCATGTAAGTCTGGAGTGTGAGTTCACATGTTGGTTCTGGCCAATAAGAGAATACCCCAGCTCCATATGTAACATCATACAGTCTCAGGGTTCACTTCAGCGGACTGATATTCAAAAGCTCGCCGCTCATGTGAGATGATCTAAGTCTTGCCAGATTGGAGAGGTCCCTATAAAATGTTAGAAACACAAACTTTAGTTTGAAAGATATTTATCTCACTATACAGGGTTTTGTATGTGAAGAAGAGACCATAATATTACAATATAACGTCTAAAAAATAAATCCCAAAGCTTTTGCATGATTCCTCGCCATACCGACAAACTTTTGAATATCAAGACTACACATGACTATACAAGATGTTGAACATTTGGTGCAAAAAATATTGGCTTTTATATTACAGCTCATGTTAGAGTGGAATGACATTTTTTTTATCCACATTGAAGCAGGGTGGTAAACATTGCAGTGATAACAGGATACCCCAGCATGAGGTATGAAACACCACTTCAAACAGACCAATCTGCTTCTATGCAGGACGAGACAAGGTAAAAGCTTTAATACATCAAAATAACTATTAGCTATTTACAGTGTAAGAAAGGATTAGAAGAATATTATTCTATGTAAGATGTTTTTGTCACCCAAAAAGAAGTGCCCATCACTCTTCTTGCTTCTTGTGGTCTTGGTGGTTTCAGCCAAAGAACCAAGGGCCTCTGACCAAAATGCTGCTGCTCTAGTCTGTTGGATATCACTGCGTCGCTGAACATGTGCTGCTAATGAGGAGAAAGACAGCTGCATTTAGCTATTGCCACTACAGATATTATTTCTAAATGCAAATTCTGATTATACTAATTATTTTAAGATGAAATTACATTTTGAGTCGAGTATTAATAATATTATACAAATAATAGAATAATAAAGTTTAGTTGCTATTATTAAATTACATAAGCTTATAAATTATATTTATATGTACAATATACTGCAGTGCAATACACAGTCTTAAAGCAAAATTAACACACATTTCAGTACTGTTAATAATTTTAAAACTACAACTAAGTAACAGCTAGGTTACGAATTTTGCGGTACGGCTTTTAACGCTGAAAATCGACCATTATGCTGGAATGGCCAAGGACTGCAAGCATTTTAGCCTGTAACGCAACGTCCATTCCGCACTCAAAAAAAATGACGTTTGAGTGCGGAATTTTCCATAGCGCTGTATTACAGGTTGTACGTTCCGGCTAAAATGCTTCCGTTACAGCCCATACCGACACGATCCATATAGCCATCTGAGACCAGTAGTTATGGATTTTGTGTAACAAAAATTTTTCACAAAACTCATAACTAAAATGTACACTAACACCCATAAACTACCTATTAACCCCTAAACTGCCGCACTCTAGCATTGCAAACACTATATTAAACTTATTAACCCCTAATCTGCCGCCCACCCACATCACAACTATTAAATAGTTATTAACCCCTAATCTGCCGCCCACCCACATCACCAACACTATTTAAATATATTAACCCCTAAACCGCCACTCCCTGACATCGCCAATACTAAATAAACCTATTAACACTTAAACCTCCGACCCCCCACATCGCCGCCACTATATAAATCTATTAACCCCTAAACCGCCAGCCCCCACATCACAACACTAAATTAAACTAACCCCTAAACCTAACACCCCCCTAACTTTAACTTAAAATTACAATATAACTATATTTAAATAAATAAAAACTTACCTGTGAAATAAAAATAAACCTAACATTAAACTATAAATTAACCTAATATTACTATTCTAATCAAATAAAAAAAATACCAATTAAAAAACCTACAAACACTATGAAAAAATTGAAAACCTAAATTACAAATAAAATAAAAAAATAATCCTACGAAAAAAATGTAAAAAATCTAAGATTACAAAAAATAATAAACACTAAAATTACGAAAAATAAAAAATACAAAGATTATAAAAAATAATAAACAAAATGATCAAAAATAAAAACAATTACACCTAATCGAATAGCCCTATAAAAATAAAAAAGCCCCCAAAATAAAAGCAGCCCCTAACCTACAATGAACTACCAATAGCCATTAAAAGGGCTCTTTGTAGGGCAATGCCCTAAGTTAAACAGATCTTACCTGGCAAAAAATACAAAGTCCCCCAACAGTAAAACCAACCACCCAACCAATCCCCCAAAATAATAAACCTAAGCTACCCATTGCCCCTAAAGGGGCATTTGTATGTGCATTGCCCTTAAAAGGGCATTCAGCTCTTTTACACTTTGCCTAAAGCCCTAATCAGAAAAAAACCAAAAAAAAAAACCTAACACTAACCACAGAATTTCTACTTGGTTCCTGAAGTCTGGACATCCATCTCCATCCAGGCAGCAAGAAGTCTTCATCCAGGCGGCGACATCTTCATCCATCGCAGGGGTGTCTTCTATCTTCATCCCGGCAGTGCGGAGCGGAGCTATCCTGGACCGGCGATGGAGCATCCTCTTCATACGGTCACTGCCGTACACTGCAGTTGAATGCAAGGTAGCCATTTCAAAATGGCTTACTTTGCATTCCTATTGGCTGATTTGATTCTTCAAATTCAAATCAGACAATAGGATGGAAACTTCTGAAATCCTGTTGGCTGTTCAAAACAGCCAATAGGATGAGAGCTACTGAAATCCTATTGGCTGTTCAAATGGATAAAGATGTTGCTGCTTGGATGAAGACTTCTCGTTGCCTGGATGAAGACTTCTCGCTGCCTGGAAGGAGATGGATGTCCAGACTTCAGGAACCATGAGTAGATATTTTGGGGTTAGTGTTAAGTATTTTTTTTTTTGGGGGGGGTGGGTTTTTTCAGATTAGGGCTTTGGCCAAAGTGTAAAAGATCTGAATGCCCTTTTAAGGGCAGTGAAAAAGAGCTGAATGCCCTTTAATGGCAATGTCCATACAAATGACCCTTTAGGGGCAATGGGTAGCTTAGTTTTTTTTTAGAGTTAGAATTCTTATTTTAATGGGTTGGTTGGGTGGTGGGTTTTACTGTTGGGGGGACTTTGTATTTTTTGCCAGGTAAAAGAGCTGTTTAACTTAGGGCAATGCCCTATGAAAGGCCCTTTTATGGGCTATTGGTAGTTTATTGTAGGTTAGGGGGTGTTTTTATTTTAGGGGGGTTATTTTTATAGGGCTATTAGATTAGGTGTAATTGTTTTAATTTTTTAACATTTTGTTTATTATTTTTTGTAATCTTAGAGTTTTTTAGTTTTCGTAATTTAGTGTTTACTATTTTTTTTAATTGGTAGTTTTTTAATTTTATTAGAATAGTTACTTTTATTTCACAGGTAAGTTTTTATTTATTTTAAGATAGTTATATTGTAATTTTTATTTAAAGTTAGGGGGTGTTAGGTTTAGGGGTTAATAGTTTAATTTAGTGTTTTGGGATGTGGGGGGCCAGCGGTTTAGGGGTTAATAGGTTTATTTAGGTGTCAGCGATGTTGGGGAGCGGCAGAATAGGGGCTAATAATTATATTTAGTGTCAGCGATGTTGGGGAGCAGCAGATTAGGGGTTAATAACTTTTTTTAGTGTCGGCGATGTCGGGGAGCAGCGGAATAGGGGTTAATAATTCTATTTAGTTTGGCGACGTCGGGGAGCGGCAGGTTAGGGGTTAATAACTTTTATTCGTTTTGGCGATGTCGGGGGTGTCGGATTAGGGGTGTTTAGACTAGGGGTTTATGTTAGGGTGTTAGGTTTAAATGTAACTTTCTTTTTCCCCATAGACATCATTGGGGTTGCGTTACGGCGATTTGCCATTCCGCACTTCAGGTGTTAGTTTTTTTCTAACACTTTTCCCAATTGATGTCTATGGGGGAAAGCATGCACGTGCACGAAAACTCAGCCCTTGGCTTTTGTGTGGTAAGGAGCTTAACACACCATAACACACACCACAAGGAGGCTTTTCAGTAACTCGTAATGGCAGGGCTATAGAGAGTGCAATAACGCAATTTTCGTGGCGTTAGTTTCACACCCTGTTTAATGCAAGACTCTTAATCTAGGTGTAAATTATCTAAAAAAAATTTAAAGGCTTTTAAAAGGAAAAAAAAAAGGGACAGAAAAGCAAAATGTCAGTAATACTTAAAGGGACAGTCTAGTCCAAAATAATAAGATAGGGCATGTAATATTAAAAAATGTTCTAATTTACTTTTATCATCAATTTTTTTTTTTTTCTCTTGGTATTTTTAGCTGAAAGCTAAACCTAGGTAGGTCATATGCTAATTTCTTAGCACTTGAAGGTCATCTCTTATCTGAATGCATTTTCACAGTTTTTCACAACTAGAGGACGTTAGATCATGTGTGCCATATAGATAACATTGTGCTCATGCACGTGAAGTTACCTAGGTGACAGCACTGATTGGCTAAAATGCAAGTCTGTCAAAAGAAC
Organism: Bombina bombina; assembly: GCF_027579735.1. NCBI lineage: Eukaryota > Metazoa > Chordata > Amphibia > Anura > Bombinatoridae > Bombina > Bombina bombina. Next base: position 133,171 of record NW_026512833.1, read on the forward strand.
TAAAATAAGGGGGCAGTCTACAGAGGCTTAGATACAAGGTAATCACAGAGGTTAAAAATGTATTAATATGACTTTGTTGGTTGTGCAAAACTGGGGAATGGGTAATAAAGGGATTATCTATCTTTTTAAACAATAACAATTCTGGTGTAGGCTGTCCCTTTAACACGCTTATGCAACTATTTTACAGAGAGATAGAATAAGTGCTAAGCAAAACTAAAAGCGGTGCATTGCCATAATAACAGTTTCAAAAGATATACTAACACTTTTAAATAGTTTACGTTCCCCATTTCTTGCTAAGAGTTAATATTTAAAGCTTAAAAGATTATAAAACGAAAAATGGTAGAGCATTTTATTATTGTACTATTGCTTGCATATAACTGTGTTTTTAACCCCTGGAAAAGCCAGCTCCAGAGCGACAATGCACTACCGTGAGCTAGCTAAACACATTTGGTGATCCAATGACAAGAGAGAAATATTTGTAGCCACAGGTCATCAGCTAGCTCCCAGTAGTGCAGGATATGTACATATTCATTCCAACAAAGGATACAAAGAGAACAAAGCAAATTTGATAATATAAGTGAATTTAAAAAAGTCTTAAAATTAAAATCATGAAACCTTCATTTTGACTTACCTAATTGCAAAATAAAAGAGCAATACCAAAAAAATATCTTTTAAGTAGGACTACAATACACTTAGAAGTAGTTGCTGCTTCTTTAATAATTAAATTAAATCAAATTAAAATTAAATGTTTTTAAAATAAAATAAAGAACACACGGCAAACTGCATAGTCTTTAAAAAAGGGTGGGGTGTACTTCTGCACTGAGCTACTCAAATTTACTGCAGTGCACTGTATTTTTAGTTAAAGGAAATAAATAAAAGTATTTTTTTCTCCATTCAAAAACCAGACGTATTTCTGAACAATAATGTAAACTGAGTCATCGCTTAATTCTCTTGAAGCAGACACACTCTTTAAATGATAGTGCACAGGACATGTGTGCATATAATTTGTGCAGAGTAAAAGCAATCACCGAAGCAGTAATAACTTTTACTAGAAGCATTTTTGCTAATACCTCTGTATTGGAAAATTGCTTCTTTTTACAACTGAAATGTACTCATTAGCATTTTCAAATTTGATTTCCTTTTAATTTAATTAGTATCAGTTAAATAGAATGTCATTAAATCAAGGTTCATCTTCAAATGTAAGTAAAAAGTAATTGACTACTTTTAAAAAGAGCTATCTCTGAGCAAGCAAAAGGGCTTAGAAAACAGATTGAATGCATATTTATGTGCAGACACCATTAGCTTGGTCTTATTTCATATCCCTTTAAGAACTGCATTTTGCAGCACTTGTAAATAATTACCTTCCAGTAATCTAGAGGAGGATATGTATATGGCATTTCATTAAATTATATCATTATAATCTGTTTAACCAAACGTAAAACAGGACTAGTGAGCATCCGGCGTTAAAAAATTATAATATTTTCCCAATTTGAATACATATTAGTTTACAGTACTTGATACAATAAAGTGGAACCACAAGTAGATACAAAATTATAATAATGATCTTAAAGACCAAATTAAAGCTTGATTATATATGATATTAGTGTCTGGTTTAATTATTTCTAGTGAAATAAATACAATATATCTTGTATATTGTCAGGTGAAACCTGCAGTGTGTTATTTTACCAACTGCTTTATTATTTCAGGTTATTTAAAGAGACATTCAAATATTTTTAGACACTCATAAATTAATCAAAAACGTATTTTAACTGCAAATTTTCATTGTTTTAAAGTCTGAGAAAACACTATTGGGATGCTTCATAGGTGTTGTTTATCTTATGTTGTTTGTTGTGGCCAATATTCTTCTTCTTTATTTATAAAGCGCCAACAGATTCCGCAGCGCTGCCCATGGGTGCAAATGTAAAAGTACAACGGAGAAACAATACTATAAAAGACAACATTTTACAGACAAATACAGGGTGAATTGAGTTCCCAGTTCCTGTGGGAACTTACATATATAAATGAGCTCCTGCGCATATATCAATCAATCACTGCACAAAAAGGGCCAGATTACAAGTGGAGCGTTAAATATCGATTTAGTGAAAGCAATATTTGTGCTCCACTGAGTAATAACAGCGCACATTTATGTGCTCTGGTATTACAAGTTGACAGCAATGCAAAAGCGAGCTTGCATTCACATTGCTGGGAAGCATTGAACTCATGAGAGTGCGCTTCCATAGGCTCCAATGAGAGCCTCGTTCTGATGCCGTCATACACAGCACAGAACCAAAGCACAGCGAAGGGGGTGTCGCGTAACAATGGTATCAAATTGTAAATATATCTGTATATGACTATATACTGCATACAAAGAGAGAAGCGCTCTACCAGGAACGAACAACAGCTCAGTGGCTTGTTCTATGGCGATTTACCACCCGGAAGCAGCCTCTTTTAGACCAGTGTTCTTTTCACAGAAAAAAACTTTCCTGAAGTATATCAGTCTGATCCCGCCAAGTAAGGTCAGTCCAGCCCTGAAATACCAGGCAATTCTCCTCTGAACAATGAACATGACAACCCCAGACGATCGTTTCGGCCTCCTATGGGCCTCGTCAGTGAGGTGCAGCCACATTCCTCTAAGCACACTGGGCAAGGAGTCCACGTCTGGTTTCCCCCATCACCCATAGGAAGACTTCCCCAGGGTCATAATAATTTGCATACAAAGAGAGAAGCGCTCTACCAGGAACGAACAACAGCTCAGTGGCTTGTTCTATGGCGATTTACCACCCGGAAGCAGCCTCTTTTAGACCAGTGTGCTTTTCACAGAAGAAAACTTTCCTGAAGTATATCAGTCTGATCCCGCCAAGTAAGGTCAGTCCAGCCCCGAAATACCAGGCAATTCTCCTCTGAACAAGGAACATGACAACCCCAGATGATCGTTTCGGCCTCCTATGGGCCTCGTCAGTGAGGTGCAGCCACATTCCTCTAAGCACACTGGGCAAGGAGTCCACGTCTGGTTTCCCCCATCACCCATAGGAAGAGGAATGTGGCTGCAGCGAGGAATGTGGCTGCATGCGGGGAGCGGAACCTACAGCTGAGCCTAAAATTAACCCAGCAGCGGCTACCATCACTAAGGTCTGGTGTCCCAACAAAATAAACGGCATCTCAGACCCACCATCTCGCGGGGACATTAAATTAGGCTGCTGGGAGGAAGTTTCAGTGGGTCTAGATTATTGGGCTTTATCTATGGGCTTAGTATTGTTCACATATGACTCCTGAACCCACAATATATATATATATATATATATATATATATATATATATATATATATATATATATATATAAATATATAAATCTCCACCTGAGAAGTACATTCTCCCTGCTATACTATCTAATATAGCCATGTGAAGGCCTCAGGCGGCCTTTTTTCTTTCTGCCTTTGCATGAGGCCTCATGTTGGCTCATTTGTAATACCAGAGGTGGTAGGAGTGTGCAACAGCGCTAGATAGGTACCTATATAAAGCCAATAGATAGGGTATATCTCCTATAAATACCCAAAAAATACTAATCTCAATAAAAGATAAAAACCTAATATGTCTTTGGACCTAGAGTTAATGTATCTATGGCGCCTCCAATGGCTAAATATACTCTCAGTACCAGGCTGATGTATATAATTAAAAAGCAGAATGTGCAAATGGAAAATAAAAATGTAAATATAACGATAATGTGGCTAGCTCCACATTTATATCAGGCTGCAAAATGTCACTGATATAGGGTTAATGATAATAATATAGCTTCAAGGTCAAAAATACTTTTAGGTTAACTCCACATTAATGTCAGACTGCGAAGTTCAACTGGTTTAAAGGTACATAAGTCTAATGTGTCACTATTGGCAAATGCACACTCAATAAAAGACCAAAATGTATAATATAATTGTAGGTATTACCAATATGAATATTGCCAATGCGAGAAATTCCTAGAATCGTATATACAACATCAATATAAGTTCTACCTATATGAAAAGTTGCTACAATGTAGCATATGTGGGAAGACACTATCCAATATCAAATTGCCACTATTGGCTGTTACATAAAATAGCAGTCAGATTAATAAATGGCTAAAAACACATCAAAATCACATTTAGGATGTTTCACTTCTATAAAATTGTCAGGGTTTTTTGGCTGTTTTGTTTGCCATGTGCTGCTGGCAGCCATTTTACTCACCTCTCTTGCTGACTCTGGTGCATACTGTGTGATGCTGCTCATTTCCTGCACTTCCTTTTATGGCCAGACTGGTGTACATCATCAGTGTGAGACAGTATTCAGTCTCAGAATTGTGATGTCAACACTTATTATTTAAAGGGCCTCTGTTCAGTATGCTTTGCCCTTGCGTTGTCTCAGACCTGTTTGTGAGAGCTCCTGTGTATTACCTGGCTGTCTGACGTCCCTCCTGGTTCCTGATCCCTGGCTTGTTCCTGACTCTGCTGTTCGCTTAGGTTCCTGTCTCGGCTCGGCTGACTATTCGCTTTGGCTCCTGACTCGGCTCGTCTGACTACCAGCTCTGGTTTTTGATTCCTGGCTTGTTATTTGTTTTGTGGACTTTTTATTATTTTTTTGCTATTAATAAAGGAGTGATTATTTTTGCACTTCTTGTCTCAGTCTGATTCCTGGCACCCTATTATTATGCAAGGGACATGAATCCTGATGGTGCTAAAAACCCACCTTTACCTGCCATAATTTCCAGGATGGATGAACAGGATCACCGCTTGGATCAATTTGCACTAGCCCTGCAAACCCTGCTGACTCGCACTGCACATTTGGACCAAAGTGTTCCGCAGGTTATGGCTGCTCCTGTTTCCGCTGCTGCACCTAGACCTACCAGGAGCATTTCCGGTTCTGCACCTCTACCTCAGCGATATGGAGGCAATCCTAATCAGTGCAGAGGGTTTTTGAACCAGGTGGGCATTTACTTTGAGATGTTACCTCAGGCGTTTTCCTCTGACAGAGCTAAGGTGGGATTTCTCATCTCGTTACTCTCTGACACAGCTCTTGCCTGGGCTAATTCCTTGTGGGAGACTAATAAACCTATTTCAAAATACCCTGAATTTGTGGCCTCCTTTCGAAGGGTATTTGATGTTCCGGCTCGCTCCTCCTCTGCTGCCAAACGACTCATGTCCATTCAGCAAGGTACAAGATCTGTTGCTCAGTATGCCATTGAGTTCCAAAGTTTGCCGCAGAGGTAGGTTGGAACAATGAAGCCCTTGTTGCTGACTTCTTTCATGGGCTCTCTGATGCGATTAAAGATGAAGTTGCTGCCAGAGATTTACCAGAGGATCTCGAGGCATTGGTGTCTTTTTGATCCTAATTGACATCAGACTCAGAGAGAGGCCCTCTTTCAAGGAGCGCTTGCAGAAGCCTCCTGTTCCATTGTCTCCTACATGTTCGTTCCCACCCATGCTTCCTCTCCTCCCATGCCTCCTGGTCCCGGGGCACCAGGTACTGCTGAGCCGATGCAGTTGGGATTCACACGTCTCTCTGCGGCGGAGAGGGCCTTTAGGAGGAGGGAGGGGCCCTGCCTCTATTTTGGGTTACAGGGCCACCTTTTGAAGTCTTGTCCTACACAGCCAGGAAACACTCACACCTAAGGTCCTGTCGGGGGCAGACCTTGGGTGGTTTATCCTCATCCCCGGAATTGCTAAAGGAGAAACCTTTGGTCATGGTTGTCCTTTCCTGGGTGGACTCCTCCAAAGTCACCTAGGCTCTTGTTGACTGCGGTGCTGAGGGCTATTTCATTGACAGTGCTTTTGTATCAAAGAACTCTATTCCTGTTTTGCCTTGGTCTGTTCCGCTTGCTATTGAGGCCATTGATGGCAGGCCCCTTCAGCCCGCACTCGTTACTCACAAAACTGCTCCGTTATCCATGGCTGATGGGGCTCTCCATTTTGAAACCCTCTAGTTCCAGGTGATAAACTCTCCGCATTTTCCGGTTGTTCTGGGTTATCCCTGGCTCCAAAAGCACAATCCCAGTCTTGACTGGTGCAGGTCTGAAATTTTGTTGTGGTCTCCGCAATGTATTTCCACTTGTCTTCGGAAACCAGTTATAGTCTTGTGCACTTCTTCAGTATCTCAATTGCCAGAGGAGTACCGAGAGTTCCTAGACGTTTTTGACAAGGTGCGTGCCGGTACGTTGCCTCCTCACCGGTCTTACGATTGTGCCATAGACCTGCAACCCGGAGCCATTCCTCCTCTGGGCCGGGTTTACCCTCTGTCTGTTGCGGAGAATTGTGCTATGGAGGAGTATGTTGCAGATGCTCTGTCGCGGGGGATCATCCGCAAATCCTGCTCTCCTGCAAGGGCTGGCTTCTTCTTTGTGAAGAAAAAGGGTGGTAAGTTAAGACCTTGCATCAATTATAGGGGTCTTAATCATCTTACCATTAAGAATGCTTACCCTATTCTGCTCATTACGGTACTCTTTGACCGCCTCAAGGGAGCTACGGTCTTTACTAAACTTAATTTGAGAGGAGCGTACAATCTCGTTAGGATCAAGGAGGGTCATGAATGGAAAACAGCATTTAACACCAGGAGCGGGCATTATGAGTATCTTGTAATGCCCTTTGGCCTAAGTAATGCTCCTGCTGTTTTCCAGGAATTTATTAATGATGTTCTACGAGATATGTTGCAACAGTGTGTTGTGGTGTACTTAGACGACATCCTCATACACTCACCCACACTTGAGGCTCATCGTTCTGATGTTACACGGGTTCTTCAGAGAGTACGTGAAAACGGCCTGTTTAGTAAACTCGAGAAATGTGAGTTCCATCAGACTCAAGTAACCTTCCTAGGTTATGTTATCTCCGTTGCAAGTTATCTGCAGTTCTGCAGTGGCCTCGCCCAGTTGGTCTTCAGTCTATTCAACGTTTTTTGGGGTTCGCCAATTACTTTAGAAAGTTTATTAAAAACTTTTCTTCCTTGGTCAAACCTATCACAGACATGACCCATAAAAAGAATGATCCACTCCATTGGTCACCTACTGCCATTAAGGCCTTTGATAGTCTTAAGACTGCCTTTGCTGCCGCTCCAGTTCTGGCTCATCCTAACCCTGTCCTGCCTTTCATTCCTGAGGTGGATGCTTCTGAGACTGGAGTAGGTGCCCTCTTGTCTCAACGTCCTACGCCTGACGGTTCCTTGCATCCGTGTGGTTTCTTCTCTAAGAAATTGTCTCCAGCAGAGTGCAATTATGAAATTGGTGACAGGGAATTACTGGCTATAGTTTTGGCACTCAAGGAATGGAGGCATCTTCTCGAGGGTACTAGCGTGCCAGTGTTCATTCTTACTGATCACAAGAATTTAACTTATCTATCTGAAGCAAAACGTTTGTCGCCCCGACAGGCCAGATGGCCACTATTTTTGTCTCGGTTTAATTATGTGGTCTCCTTCCTGCCTGGTAGTAAGAATGTTAGGGCTGATACCATCTTGACAATTTTCTCCTCTGTCCAAGGAGGAGTTTGTACCTACTCCAGTTATACCTCCTGACCATATTTTGGCTACCATACGTACTAATTTGACTTCTCCCTTGGGAGAGGAGATCCTGGCTGCACAAACCAATGCATCTCCTGAGAAACCAAGTGGTAAGTGTTTTGTTCCTGAGAATCTTCAAACTAAACTTTTGCAAACTTACCACTATCCTAAAGCCGCAGGTCACCCAGGCAAGAACCAAATAATTTGGTCTGTCACTCGACAATTCTGGTGGCCAGGTCTTCGTTCTGATGTTGTTGGGTATGTTGCCTCCTGCTCAGTTTGTGCACAGAATAAGACTCCTCAAAGTCTTCCTGTGGGTCTTCTTCAACCTATTGCTAATGGTGACCGTCCTTGGACACATCTTTCCATGGACTTCATTGTCAAGCTCCCTGTTTACAATGGCAATACTGTTATCCTTATGGTGGTTGACCGTTTTTCTAAAATGTCACATTGCATTCCCTTGAAGAAGTTGCCTACCACTCAGGAGCTTGCTTCAATTTTTGCCCGGGAGGTCTTCCGTTTACATGGGTTACCAAAGGAGATAGTGTCAGACCGGGGTAGCCAGTTTGTCTCCCGATTTTGGCGTTCCTTTAGTGCTCAAATGGGGATCCAGCTTTCCTTCTCCTCGGCATACCACCCTCAATCCAATGGAGCTGCGGAATGGTCTAATCAGGCTCTGGAATAGTTCCTCCATGGCTATGTCTCAGATCACCACAATAATTTGTCTTAACTGTTACCTTGGGCAGAGTTTGCTCGTAATAGTGCTATTAATGTTTACTCCAAGTTATCCCCGTTTATGGCGAATTATGGGTTTCAACCATCCATGTTGCCCGATTCATTCATGGCTCAGGGTATTCCGGCTTTGGAGGAGCATCTCCGGCAACTCCGTTCCACATGGGTGCAGATTCAGGATTGCCTTCATCGTTTTATGCAGCGCCAAAAGTTCCAGGCCGATCGTAGTCGTCTGCCCGCGCCTTCCTACCAGGTTGGTGGGAGAGTTTGGCTGTCCTCCCACAACTTCAACCTTTGTGTGCCAATCCTGTGGCCTACGCTCTTGACCTTCCTCCTGCAATGCGCATCTCCAATGTTTTTCATGTCTCCTTCTTGAAACCATTGGTTTGTAATCGGCTTACCACTGTGTTGCCTCGTCCCTGTCCTATCTTTGTTGACAACCATGAGGAGTATGAGGTCAGCAGCAATATTGACTCTCGTATGTCCAGGGGCCGCATACAGTAGTTGGTTCACTGGAGGGGCTACTGTCCGGAGGAGCGTTCATGGGTTCCCTCCTCTGATGTTCATGCTCCCGCCCTCCTCCGTGCCTTCCATGCCCGTTTACCCAATAAGCCTTTTGTCCTCCCGCGAGGGAGGGGTCGTTGAGGGGAGGGTACTGTCAGGGTTTTTTCCCTGTTTTGTTTGCCATATGCTGCTGGCAGCCATTTTACTCACCTCTCTTGCTGACTCTGGTGCATACTGTGTGATGCTGCTCATTTCCTGTACTTCCTTTTATGGCCAGACTGGTGTACATCATCAGTGTGAGACAGGATTCAGTCTCAGAATTGTGATGTCATCACTTATTATTTAAAGGGCCTCTGTTCAGTATGCTTTGCCCTTGCATTGTCTCAGACCTGTTTGTGAGAGCTCTTGTGTATTACCTGGATGTCTGACGTCCCTCCTGGTTTCTGATCCCTGGCTTGTTCCTGACTCTGCTGTTCTCCTTGTTCCTGAGTCCGGCTCATCTGACTACTCGCTTTGGTTCCTGACTCGGCTCGTCTGACTATTCACTTTGGCTCCTGACTCAACTCGTCTGACTACCAGCTCTAGTTTTTGATTCCTGGGTTGTTATTTGTTTTGTGGACTTTTTATTCTATTTTGCTATTAATAAAGGTGTGATTATTTTTGCACTTCTCGTCTCAGTCTGATTCCTGGCACCCTGGCAAAAACTTCTGCGATTAGACACACTTTTAGGTGCAATATCATAAAAAACAATGTTGCTAACTTTATTCAATGAAAACAACTGCATAAAATTCTCACCTTAGAAATGTACCACAGGACAAGCCTAGGGACGTCCTAGCCAGGATTAATTTCTTTACGCACAAAGAAAAGATTCTCCTTGAAATGGCCAACCATCCAATCTTACCATGGAAATTCCAATCCATAACCATCTACCCAGATGTTTCTGCTTATACTCTGCAGAAGAGATCTTTTCGATTTATCACCCAGTCTCTACAGAAGAAAAATGCCAGATATAGATGGGGATACCCCACCAAACTGATAATTACCAAATATGGCTCCACCTACATGATAACAACCCCCACAGAAGGCCTTCCCTTACTAAAAAAATGGGACATACACTCATCTCCTGATCCCACACCTCATATCCAGATCTCTCCAGCCTTCAGCACCAGAATGGCAACCTCTTCCAAACCGTCCACTCCCTGACAAATTAAACTTGGAGATAGATGAATATAGCAGATACCTACTCCTTATATGTAAAATCAATGGCTCCCTTTATACCCTGGTCAATCTTTATGCCCCAAATCAATCCCAACCCAGCTTTTTGCAAAACACCTCAGACTAAGGTGGAGACTGTTAAAGTTGGAACACTTGTCTTAGGTGGAGACTTCAACATGGTTTGGGACCCTACTGTTGATAAACGTGTCCCATCATAGCGCAATATAATCTCTTTGATATATGGAGAACCATACACCTGAGCACTAAAGACTGTCCTTTTTCTCCAGACCCCACAACTCTTACTCTAGACTAGATCACTTCTTTACTGATTCCTGGGCACTAAACAACATCTCTAACTCTCAAATCCGCCTATGCTCCTGGTCCGACCATGAAGTCCTGACCTTCACAGTTTATATGGACAATGTTAGTTCCTCTTGCCCCTCTTGGAAACTACCTAATAATATTTCGTTGAACCGAGAGTTCAAGGCTCTTCTACAGTCTTCATTCTCTGAGTTTCTAACACTTAATGAAGACCCACAGATCTCTTATCAGATACTGTTGGGCTCTCTTAAAGCATTCCTTTGGGGAATCTGTATACAGAAATCTGTTTCCTTACGTAAGCAGCAAGGTGCTCCTTTGGGGCTTCTGGTCACCAACCTGTGAACAAAGGAGTCCCTTAACAAAAACAAACCTTCCCCCGAACTGGCAACAGAGATAGCGGAGCTAAAATCTCAAATTAAAGATAACGAGATGGAGAGAGTCCAAGAAGCCTATACTAGGTTTAAATCCCTCATGTACTACCAAAGGAACAAAGCTTTCTCCATTTTGGCTTGTAAACTTAAAGTTAAAACTGCAGCCTCTAGGATTCTAGCTATTGAACGTAATGGTAGAAAGGTTACCTCCCCCAAAGACGTGGGGGAGGCTTTTTTATCTTACTACTCTAAACTCTAGAATCTCAGCTCCTCTAATCTGGAATTGGAATTGCCAACAAACTGCATCACCACTTTTCTGGCAACCTTAAATATGGGGAAGACAATCATATGTAGATGAAGCAAATAGACAACTTAGCGACTCTAATAATTACCAAAAGTTAACCTGCAACCCATTAACTAGATTCCAGTTAGAACTCAAATCAGTTTTGAATGACAGCCTAAGCAATTGAAGGGCTGCACACAGGTTTAAAATAAACTTCACAAATTTATTGTTAAAATATGACCATGACAGACATAGATAAGAGGTAGTCTGACGTGTTTCCCGCACTCTAGTGGCGCTTCATCAGAGACTCATTGCTTGTACTACTTTGGGCGGATGGTTCCCGCACCCTTGGGCTTTGCACCTTGCCGAGATTGAGTTCTGGCAGCTTGAGCGTACCACGTTCCCCTTGCGGATGATGTCACCCATCCAGGACGCCAAATCGTTAGAGAGTCCGTCAGCTGTTGCGGCTGTGATTTCCCTCCACTTGAATGACAGCCTAAATGGGGGCTTTTTTTTATCAAAAGACATCTGAATTTTTATATGTTGATAAACCAGTTTTATCCATATTCCATATGTTACCTAAAGTGCATAAATCCTTAATTGATGTGAGAGGCAGGCCTATAGTGGAAGGTATTGGTTCACTCTGTGAACCTCTGTCTCAGCGGTTGGACAGTATCTTACAACCATGTTGTCACTTAAAAGCTATCTGCGAGATACTCAACATTTGTTATCTCTTCTAAGTGGAGTGGAATGGCTTGAAGGTTATTCATGCTTACTATTGACGTCACGTCCTTATATTCTAGCATCCAACATACTAGGGGACTTGAAGCTTTGTCTTATTTTTTGAAGCATATGACAGATTTTGATAAAGAATTCCAAGTATACATTCTCAGGGTGGCAGAATTTCTTCTGAGTCACAATTTTTCAGCTTTGAGGGGGGGTTTCTATCTCCAGAGGTGTGGGACAGCTATGGGGGCAAAATTTTCCCCCACCTACGCCAATCTGTTTTTGGGTTGGTGGGAGGTGTCCCACATTTTTGGAGATGGGAACCCCTATAGGAGCAATATCGCCTTTTACAGGCGATATATTGATGACTTGATACTGATTTGAATATATCAACGTGGTTAAAAGTGCCACAGAAGTATGGCACTAAGGTGGAGACAACTTTATATTGGAAACTAATATCAGGGAATAAGATATTACATGGAAAAAGTTGCCATCCTCGTCATGTCCCATATGCTATATCAAAAGGACAATTCATTAGAGTAAAACGAAATTGCTCTAGTGATTTTGAATACACAAAACAAAGTGAGGACCTTAGAAAACATTTACAAGCTAGGGGTTACCTGGAAATGGATGTGACAAAAACAAAAAGCGAAGTAGATTCTATGGACAGGGAGTCTCTCCTTAACATCCAGAATAGTAGGTGTGAAGGGGTAACCTTCATTACAGAATATTCATCAGAATATGATAAGATCTGCAATATCATTAGAAAACATTTTTTAATGCTTTCAGGTCATGAAAAACTAGAGAAGGTTGTACAAAAAGGATGCAGATACACCTATAAACGTGGTGCTACACTTGGTAACATACTTTCACCTAGCAAATTGAGGGACAACAAAGAAAGGACAAGTTCATGGTTAACTTGTAAAGCCACTATGGGGCATGTTAGCCTGTTCATATGTGGAAAAGGGTCCAGATTTTGAGTCCCTTACAAATAGAAAATCGTTCAAACTGAAGTCTTGTGTTAATTGTCGTTCATAATATGTGGTGTACCTGATTTGGTGCACCGAATGTAAATTGCAGTACGTGGGTTGCACCACTAGAGAGAGCCGTGACAGAATCAGGAAACATCTTTTGGATGTCAAGAATCTTATTATTTCCTCTCTTTTGGTCAGACATTTTAGGAGGTGCATCATGGAGATGTCAGTTCTTTGAAATGGAAAATCATAGAAAAAATAAGGAGTTTAGAGAGGGGTGGTGATCGCAGCAGACTTCTCTTTAAGAGAGAGACCTACTGGATATTCACCCTGGATACTGTCACCTAAGGGATTCAACTCCCAGTTTGACTTGGTAAATTTATGGGAGTAGTTTAGACAAATCCAGAAGAAGGTCCCCTATAATTCATATAACTCATGTACAACATTGAAAATAGTCTCAATCCATGTACTTATATATACACACATATAGTTTATCCTTTATTTAACCTTCAACATTGATAATAATGACAGAGGTCAGGAATTGGTATCTTCATTAGTGCACAATTAGTGGTCTTGGACATCATTCTTTAATCACAATTTATCATATTTTATATACCAATACTTAAATTCTATATAATCAAACAGATCATAAGGATCCAAAAGCCTTCATCCAGTCTTAATAATAGTATTAATTTCACAAACATCTAATATGTATTTACAGGGAGTGCAGAATTATTAGGCAAGTTGTATTTTTGAGGATTAATGTTATTATTGAACAACAACCATGTTCTCAATGAACCCAAAAAACTCATTAATATCAAAGCTGAATAGTTTTGGAAGTAGTTTTTAGTTTGTTTTTAGTTATAGCTATTTTAGGGGGATATCTGTGTGTGCAGGTGACTATTACTGTGCATAATTATTAGGCAACTTAACAAAAAACAAATATATACCCATTTCAATTATTAATTTTTACCAGTGAAACCAATATAACATCTCAACATTCACAAATATACATTTCTGACATTCAAAAACAAAACAAAAACAAATCAGTGACCAATATAGCCACCTTTCTTTGCAAGGACACTCAAAAGCCTGCCATCCATGGATTCTGTCAGTGTTTTGATCTGTTCACCATCAACATTGCATGCAGCAGCAACCACAGCCTCCCAGACACTGTTCAGAGAGGTGTACTGTTTTCCCTCCTTGTAAATCTCACATTTGATGATGGACCACAGGTTCTCAATGGGGTTCAGATCAGGTGAACAAGGAGGCCATGTCATTAGATTTTCTTCTTTTATACCCTTTCTTGCCAGCCACGCTGTGGAGTACTTGGACGCGTGTGATGGAGCATTGTCCTGCATGAAAATCATGTTTTTCTTGAAGGATGCAGACTTCTTCCTGTACCACTGCTTGAAGAAGGTGTCTTCCAGAAACTGGCAGTAGGACTGGGAGTTGAGCTTGACTCTATCCTCAACCCGAAAAGGCCCCACAAGCTCATCTTTGATGATACCAGCCCAAACCAGTACTCCACCTCCACCTTGCTGGCGTCTGAGTCGGACTGGAGCTCTCTGCCCTTTACCAATCCAGCCACGGGCCCATCCATCTGGCCCATCAAGACTCACTCTCATTTCATCAGTCCATAAAACCTTAGAAAAATCAGTCTTGAGATATTTCTTGGCCCAGTCTTGACGTTTCAGCTTGTGTGTCTTGTTCAGTGGTGGTCGTCTTTCAGCCTTTCTTACCTTGGCCATGTCTCTGAGTATTGCACACCTTGTGCTTTTGGGCACTCCAGTGATGTTGCAGCTCTGAAATATGGCCAAACTGGTGGCAAGTGGCATCTTGGCAGCTGCACGCTTGACTTTTCCCAGTTCATGGGCAGTTATTTTGCGCCTTGGTTTTTCCACACGCTTCTTGCGACCCTGTTGACTATTTTGAATGAAACGCTTGATTGTTCGATGATCACGCTTCAGAAGCTTTGCAATTTTAAGAGTGCTGCATCCCTCTGCAAGATATCTCACTATTTTTGACTTTTCTGAGCCTGTCAAGTCCTTCTTATGTCCCATTTTGCCAAAGGAAAGTAAGTTGCCTAATAATTATACACACCTGATATAGGGTGTTGATGTCATTAGACCACACCCCTTCTCATTACAGAGATGCACATCACCTAATATGCTTAATTGGTAGTAGGCTTTCGAGCCTATACAGCTTGGAGTAAGACAACATGCATAAAGAGGATGATGTGGTCAAAATACTCATTTGCCTAATAATTCTGCACTCCCTGTAGATAGTTCTCTTATGTGCTCGTTATATTATCAATGTTTTTATGGAATCATTGATTCATGATAAGCTTTTGAGTCGAATTGACTTATAAGCAGGGACATTTGTTTTAAGTCTCATTTATAAGTGCAAACTCATTTGATTGACAAATGATTAATTTTTGTATTGGATGGATAGATATACTTAAAAACTATTATAGTGTAAATATATTTTCATAGTCAGATAGTAAGATTTAAAAGCCAGTTAAATTAGCACGTTTCTAATACATATTGGCATCAATGATAGTAGCTCCATATTTAAAGGTAGCGTATATATGTTTCCCTAGGGAATGGCCCTAGGTGGCTATATATATATATATATACATACATCTTGCCGAGCATTAACTTACTTATTTAAATCTGTACATTTTGTCTGTTAGAGGTGTTTATGCACTTTCACTTTCTTCTCTGACATTTATTATTATATTATAGTTTTAGATAATCTAATCTAATTATGGTCTAAAAATACAAAAACATTATTGTTTAATATCAATATTAATATTATCATTTTGTTCATTATGTGCTGACAGGGTCATTTCAAATCATGTGTCTTATGTGCTTAGAGTTTGGCCAATGGTTAACTGATTATGTTCTTAAATACACCTGTGTTTGAAAATGGAAAGCAGCATCTATGATTAAGGCACAAACCGAAACGCGTAAGATGTGTGTTTCAGTCTTGTTCCATTGAACGAGACTTACTACAATAAAGGACTATTGAATTTTTGTGGAGTGCCGGATTTGTTCTTTTCTCAAACAAACCTTAAATCTCCCTTCAATGAATGATGCATCTAAAGAGGTACTCATGTCTGCATTCATGCATAACGAACTTAATGAAGCAATTAAACATCTGCAGAATGGTAAAGTAAAGACCCAGGTCCGGATGGTTTTACTACTATTTTTTATAAGAACTCCGGAGTCTTCTCAACACAGACTTCTTGAAAATGTTTACTGAAGTCAGAGAGGTTGGCTCTTTTAGAAGAGAATTTCTCCAAGCTACTATACTTACAATCCCCAAACAAGGGAAAGACCCAACCCAATGCGGCAGCTACCGTCCAATATCCCTGATCAATATTGACCTTAAGTTGTACACCAAACTGTGGGCAAATCGTCTCCGGTTGCTCTTACTTACTCAAGTCAGTTTTACCCTTGGGAGAGAAGGATCGGACAATAAAAGAAGGGTGTTGAATATACTTTTGGAGGCCCATAGGCAGAGATGTCCCATGCTGGCTCTGTCTTTAGACACCAAGAAAGCATTTGACAGGGACAGATGGGACTACATATGGGAGGTCCTTAAACAATTTGGTCCCCCCCCCCCCCGAGGTAGTGGTGGCAGTACAAGCTCTTTACTCAGATCCTGTAATGCTCGTGGGATATTCCACTATTAGACCGAACTCGGCTAGTAGTCTTCTTATTGCGGTGTCAAGCAGGAATGATAGGGAATATCCCGGAGCAGAGAAAGTTTGCAAGATGAGGTAAGCGGCATAAGCAGGATAGTCTTCGGCGGCAACAGGCAGGGAATCAGACAAAGGCAGTTCAGTGGTAAACCACAAGAAGGGTCAGGCAGGCAGGGTTTGGTAACAGAGAGGCAATCCAGAAAAATAGGAGTAAATCAAGCAGAGAGGTCAGACAAGCAGAGCTCAGCAGCAGTATATCAATCCAACAATTTAGAAGTTAACAGGCAGAGTGGTCAGACAAGCAGAGTTCAGCAACAGTATATCAATCCAGTAGTATAGGGGTTAACAGGCAGAGTGCTCAGACAAGCAGTAGTATAGGGGTTAACAGGCAGAGTGGTCAGACAAGCAGAGTTCAGCAGCTGTATATCAATCCAGTAGTTTAGGGGTTATCAGGCAGAGTGGTGAAACAAGCAGAAGTCAGCAACAGAATATCAATCAGAAATCAGCAATCTATCATACCCAAGAGCTCACAAAGTAACACCTATACTTGGGGAGTGATAGATTGCTGAATGGCAACTTACATAGGCGCGGGATTCGCGTGACACAGGGAATCCCAACTGGCATCAGAGCAGAGAGCTAACTCAGTGGAGCTATGTATGAAGATTCTACTGAGATGGCACTACACCCATCAGAGGCTCTTCCAAATGTATCCCACCTACTCCCCACTCTGCTTGCAGCAATGAGGAGAAAGAGGCTCTAACCTCTATATATGGTGGAGCTGTTCTAGATTGACCTCCTGCTTAAGACAGGTGTTACATCTATGGAAGAAGTTGGGGGTTACTCTACCAGTGAAACCATGAATTGCTATTTTTAACCTTCTACCTCCAAAATTGTAAAAACAAACATCAAGTCTGGTGATTTTCTTATTTGCAGCCACGACAATTTGCAAAGCAAGGAACTGGAAGCAGCCTTCTCTCCCCGATTTCTCTTCTGTCATTGCCATGGTCCTCTACTTTGCCAAAATGGAATAAAGCTTTTACCAAAGCCTCCACAAAGACGACACCTATTGGAATATCTGGAAAAACTGGTTTCAATATTGGGATGACTTAAAATACACAGATGCCATCAAATGATCCCCCTTATCCATACATCTGATAACACTCCAAACCTGTCATCACCAATCCTGCTGAATATTTAATCTCCATGTATGTAAGACCCCTTCCCTCCCCACCTTTTTTTGCTATCCACTTCTTCCTTATCCCTTCCCCCGCACCTGGTAACCTTTCTTAACACCCGCCCTTTGGCTGGTGTGTCATGGCAGCCTCTGAAGCTGATGCAGAGCACTCCTTACATGTAAGCACTCTTATTACATTTATGAACATTGTTCTTGTTTTACATTTCTAATCATTTGTCCAGACATCAGTGTCACTATGCAAAACTTTCTGTGTTTTTGTTTTTATTTTAGTTATTACTAGAGATTTCTTGTTTAAATGTTACTATGTTCTAGCCTGGATTTCTTTAGCGAATCCCATAAAGAGACATCTTACCTCTATAAACCTATTCCAAGGATTACCTTTCCACCAGGATCTGAGCATGTCAGGACTGTAATCCTCAGAATCCATGAGGATACTAAGGCTATACCCTCTTGTGTTAATCTTTCACATTGTTATGTCGTATTATGGACTTGCAATACATTGTTTCTTATGTGCACATAAGTGTATCTCGACAACTTTCAATAAAGAATCTTTAAAATAAAAAATAAATAAAAAACGCTACATTTTTTTTTAATATAATACACACCACTGTATTTTGGGGGCATTTGGGACACATTTATAAAAATTAACAAGAGATTTGATCTCTGGTTAATTTTTTTAAGCGCTTATTGCTACCGTGAGCTCGCGGTAGCAATAACCAGCCACTTGAAATGGCTGATTATTTATTGCGCGCCCGCAAACGGGCAAATTAGCTCTTTTTTTGGGCACGCCATAATTTAGCATTCTAGCCCAAAGTAGGAGGGTCAGGTTTTTAAACTCCTTGCAATGAACTTCATTTCTGTGAGGCCAGTAGAAAAACTTATATTTTCATATATATTAAAGGAACATATTTTTTAGTTTAATGCACCTTTAAAAAAAACTGTTTTTCTTTATAACATTTAAATCAGATGTGAAGATATTGTATATCTGTTTTGCCCATCAACACCTCTGCTATCTGGCTGAAGTTTTGAATAATGATATTACAGAGAAAATTTGTAGTGTCTTTATCAAGAAAACATTTTTGTTAGCATTGCTACTCCAGGATGTTAATTCTGAGCTTTGTATTTTGTATAATACAAATCTACCATATGCATAGCAAAATAATATAGAATTAATTAAATTACTATTAGCTGAACAAAGAATTATTATCATTTTAGTAAATCTTTTTTCTAAATAATTACTTAGAAGCAGGGCCGCTACTAGAAATTTTGGGGCCCCTGACTAAACCATTGATCAGGCCCCCCCATGCACTTTTTTCTTAAGTGAAGTCAAACTTGGAAATGTTGAAAAGGTATTAACACACAAACACAGAAACAGACACACGTAAGGATTCACATATAGGCACTCTAGCAAACGCACAAAAAAGCAAACACATTCAGACACAGACACCCACACAGACACTCAGCACTTGTTTACATTGACTTGACAAGTAATGAGGTAGACTACAGTTTTGTCAACAAAAGGAGATTTACAAGACAAAATATGGAGTTCTTATTATCTTTTTGTCAAGGAAGATGACTACTATATGATGACAAAACCAGGCAGTGGCTGAAACGAAGGTCCCCGAATTGCCTAAACAATAATTTAAAGCTTAAGTGGTGGATTGGTGATTTCCGGAAAGGTCTCATTAGTCTCAAAGTCTGTAGAAAGATGTGAATGATCAGTAGTAAGGTCAAAATGTCCTAAAAAGGAACAGACAATGGACACTCAAATACAAACTTGCACATACATCCAAGGAAACACCCACAGAGACAGCCTCAGAAAACACACAAAGACATACACACTAACAGACACCCACAGAAAACCCACAAAGATATACATAAACACACACCCTCACAGAGACATCCACAGAAAATGCACAAAGACAGACACACAAACCCTCACAGAGAGACCCACAGAAACACAAGCATACACACTCATAGAGACACCAACAAAAGCACAAAGACATAAACACAGACACCCACAGAAGGTACATTTTCTGCACATTGCCATCCCCTAATTCAACAGTGTGTGACATGCATGATAAAAAAATAGCAGAAATTAAGAGATCACTTTTCAAAGAATCATATTTGTAAATGTGCAAACAAAAAGACTTCTGTGAATTCAAAATAGTACATTATTGATCTGTCAAAATGGGTAGATGAAGAAAAGTACTTTTGAAAGGTTGACACGTTTGGGGGGTTTTCCCCCCATTTTTCCGAACCAAGAACCACTTCAAATCTGGTGTACAAATATACCCATCTGTCAGCTGTACTTATGGATTCTGAAAATGCTGTACTCTATATGGTCTACGAGTAAACATAAGCTGTGGTACTCAGTCTCATACCATTAGATCTGGTTAAATGCAGGATTTAGGCTTGTTTGTATGTATTTCAAAATTAAGTCAGCTGTAGTGTAAACTGAACAGTGTTAAGTTAACCTGTCTTATTTCAAACACTGAGCAATCTTAGCTTGAGAGTATAACATTTTATGCAGATGTACAAATCTTAGATAAAATGCCTCCTTGCATCTGGAAAGTCCTTGCATAAAGGGGCAGTAAACTGGAATGTAATTATATATATATATATATATATATATAAATTATATCTGCCAAAGGGCACCTACCATTTATGTATTGAGGAGGAAACATTTCTGCATAGTTTTAAATATAAAATTTCTACAGCATTGTCAAATAATCATAAAAACACTGCTTATTATTGCTAAAAAAAAGTGTGTTTTTATGGACCCCTGGTCCGACCAAACAACTACCACACTGAAGTTATAATCTGAAATTGCACAAATAAATAAAAACATTTACTAAGTAAGTCCTAACTACTCTGCAAATGAAAGTGATCTGCTGGCTGACTCAGGCACACACTGTACAAACTAAGTGCCAAGTCTGTCTCACACTGTGGTTTCGTGCACACTCAAATGCTAATGCTTTACTCCTTGTAATGACATTTCCCACGCTCAATAGCATTCTGCTGTAGTGCCCTCTGATGGCTGCCAAAATGTAAAAAAACTAATTTTTCTTTTTAAATAATAGTTGTGCTTGCCTTATGGGGCCCCCTGGCCAACTGGGCCCTTGACAAGAGTCACCCTATTCACCCCCTGATGGCGACCCTGCTTAGAAGAAAACTAATAACTGAAATATCTTATATAGGTTCAGCTTCTAGATAATAGGAACGATTTCAAGTGATACAGTACATGACTGTATTAAAGGCCTCTATTTATATTATCTTGTACAGTTATTAATGTTTTATGCTGCTCAATTGCCGTATAATGTGTTAAATAATATTATAATGAGTGTGTCAGGCAGAAGATCTTGGGATCCTAACTATTGCTTAATGTGAACCAAATAGATTTAATGTTGTGTTATATTGCTTGTGGCATTTTCCACATAATATAATCTCAAAGGAATGCAGGGAGAGAATATCTTCATACAAGCTGGCAGTCACTGTGGTATCATAATAGGTAATATTTACCATAAAGGGTATTTTTTCCATAGTTAAATATTTCCAAAAAAATGTATGGTTTGTTAAAATAATTTCTGGGAAAGATATTTCCCATTTGGTCAGAAAATTGGTTTTGCTCTTAGTAGTCTTGTTACAGCCTGCCAGGAAAACTCTAACCATTGTCCATTCCTTTTTCAACGGTGCCTTGCAATTCTTTATTCCTTTTCTACTCCCAGGTATTTACAATGCAGAGAAACACCCTTAATTGGCAAGAACTAAATGTACAGCAATTTAACATAATATGCCAAGAGTTTGGCGTCTGTCTGTAGTCATTGCAATCATTTTCACACTTAAAAGCAGAACATTACAGAAAATAAGAGGCCATAAGGGAGCTATTACCTAAAATCTTCATAATCTCTAAACCAAGTCATCAATAATTGAACTCTAATTGAGTGACAATGTGAGTTGTAAATTTACTGTAAAAGAGTTTAACCACAAAAATATTACATATACCACAAAGCTGACTGACTTACAAATGTGCCTATTTTAATATAAACAAACCTTCTGTTAAAGATATATACCAAGTGACCAATATCATAATGCTGCCAAAATTATTATTATACATAAATAACTTCCCTAGAAAAAGAAATTAACAGAAAATTATATTAATTTTCTCCAATAAATTAGGTGCACAAATCTACAATGATTATGTTCTCGAATTATAGGCATAATATTTATTAAAATAGTTGGCAAATTGAATATATTAATAATATTCCATAACATTTTCATAAATATTAAAAAAGCAAGTATTATATAAACATGAAATTGCAACTTGTCATTAAAATTTTTAAATTTTCCACCTAATGATTTTATTTAGTTACGCCATTGAGGACACTGACATTGAAATAGCATCATGTCTGAAATCACACATCTCCCACTTCATCATTTGTTGAATTATATATTACATTAAATCTTCAATTAAGAAATTTCTGACATCACAATCAAATTTATGAAAATGATTAGAGATGTGCATTCAGGCTTTGGACGAATGCAAATTTGCCTGAATTTTGCTGATTCGTTGAGTCATTTGATATATAAACAGCCAAATTAATTCTTGGATGAAATAGACAAAAAACTAATGATTGTTTGACGAAATTGATTTGTAAATTTGGCCAGGCCATTTGGCCCCAAAAAAGGTGCAGAAATGGGGGAAAGGCTCTTTTGTTTTAATGATGTACATGGGGTCTGACCATTCATTTGTCCATTCCGCTATGGAGGGTGAAATAACGCAACTTTTGTTGCATTCGTTTCACATCCTCTATAGTGCTGCCATTACGAGTTTTGGAAAAGCCTTGTGCGTGTGATATGGTTGCGATGAGCTCCATACCGCACAAAATTCAAGCGCTGATTTGACGTGTTCGTGCACACTATCCCCATAGACATCAATGGGAAGAAAGTGTCAGAAAAAAAACTTACACCTGCGATCACGGAATGAAAAGCTCTGTAACGCAGCCCCATTGATGTCTATGGGGAAAAAAGTTAAGTTTAAACCTAACACCCTAACATAATCCCCACGTCTAAACACCCTTAATCTGCCGCCCCCGACATCGCTGACACCTGCTTAATGTTATTAACCCTTTATCTGCCGCTCCCAATATTGCAGACACCTACATAATGTTATTAACCCCTAATCTGCCGCTCCCGATATTGCGGCCACTATAATAAAGTTATTAGCCCCTATTCTCCCGCACCCCAACATCGCCCACACTATATAAAGATATTAACCCCTATTCTGTCTCTCCCTGACATCGCCGCCACTAAATAAACCTATTAACCCTTAATCTGCCGCCCCCAACATCACCGACACCTGCTTAATGTTATTAACCCTTAATCTGCCGCTCATAATATTGCAGACACCTACATAATGTTATTAACCCCTAATCTGCCCCCCAACAGTAAAACCCACCACCCAACCGACCCTCCAAAATAAAAAACCTAACTCTAAAAAAAAACTATGCTACCTATTTCCCTGAAAAGGGTATTTGTATGGGCATTGCCATTAAAAGGGCATTCAGCTCTTTTTCTTGCCCTGAAAAGGGCATTATGCTCTTTTAAAAAAAGCCCAAACCCTAATCTAAAAAAAAGAACACCCAAAAAAAGTTTAAAAAAACCTAACACTAACCGCCCGACAATCCACTTACAGTTTCTGAAGTCCGGACATCCAGGCGACGAAGTCTTCATCCAGACGGCGAGGACTTCATCCATCCAGGCGGCGTTTTCTATTTTCATCCAGGTAGCCTCTTCTATCTTCATCCCTGCGGCACGGAGCAGGTCCAGCCTGAAGACATCCGGCGTGGAGCATCCTCTTCATACGATATTGCGGCCACTATAATAAAGTTATTAGCCCCTATTCTCCCGCACCCCAACATCGCCCACACTATATAAAGATATTAACCCCTATTCTGTCTCTCCCTGACATCGCCGCCACTAAATAAACCTATTAACCCCTAATCTGCCGCCCCCGACATCACCGACACCTGCTTAATGTTATTAACCCTTTATCTGCCGCTCATAATATTGCAGACACCTACATAATGTTATTAACCCCTAATCTGCCCCCCAACAGTAAAACCCACCACCCAACCGACCCTCCAAAATAAAAAACCTAACTCTAAAAAAAAACTATGCTACCTATTTCCCTGAAAAGGGTATTTGTATGGGCATTGCCATTAAAAGGGCATTCAGCTCTTTTTCTTGCCCTGAAAAGGGCATTATGCTCTTTTAAAAAAAAGCCCAAACCCTAATCTAAAAAAAAGAACACCCAAAAAAAGTTTAAAAAAACCTAACACTAACCGCCCGACAATCCACTTACAGTTTCTGAAGTCCGGACATCCAGGCGACGAAGTCTTCATCCAGACGGCGAGGACTTCATCCATCCAGGCGGCGTTTTCTATTTTCATCCAGGTAGCCTCTTCTATCTTCATCCCTGCGGCACGGAGCAGGTCCAGCCTGAAGACATCCGGCGTGGAGCATCCTCTTCAAACGGTCGCCGCCGTGTACTGAATATTTAATGCAAGGGAGCCTTTTCAAAATGGGGTCCCTTGCATTCCTATTGGCTGATTTGATTTTTTAAATTCAAATCAGCCAGCAGGATGAGAGGATGAAAGCTACTGAAATCCTATTGGCTGTTCAAATCATTAAATAGGATGAGAGCTACTGCAATTCTATTGGCTATTCAATAGAATTAAAATTAATAGAATTAAGGGCTATTGGTAGTTTATTGAAGGCTAGGGTTTTTTATTTTGGTTGGGCTTTTTTATTTTTATAGGGCTATTAGATTAGGTTTAATTGTTTTTATTTTAGATCATTTTGTTTGTTATTTTTCGTAATTTAGTGTTTGTTATTTTCTGTACTTTAGTATTTTTTTATTTTTTGTAATTTAGTATTGTTTATTTTTTCTAATTCTAGATTATTTTTTTTTTAGTAGTGCTAGGTTTTTTTTTAATGAGTAATTTAATTTATTTAATTGATAGTTATTTTAATTTTAGTATAATAGTAAAGTAAGTTTAATTTATAGTTTAAACTTAGTTTTTTTTAATTTCCTAGGTAAGTTTTTATTTATTTTAAGATAGGGATCTTGTAATTTTAATTTAAAGTTAGGGGGTTGTTAGGTTTAGGGGTTAATAGTTTAATTTAGTTTTTTGCAATGTGGGGGGCTGGGGGGTTAGGGGTTAATAGGTTTATTTAGTGGCAGTGATGTGGGAGGCCAGAGGTTTAGGGTTTAATAACTTTATTTAGTAGTGGCGGTGTTGGGGAGTGGCGGAATAAGGGTTAATATCTTCATTATAGTGGGCGATGTTGGAGTTGCGGGGGAATAGGGGTTAATAACTTTATTATAGTGGTGACGATGTTGGGGAGCGGCATAATAGGGGTTAATACATTTTATTAGTGGTGGCGATGTTGGGAGCGGCAGATTAGGGGTTAATAACTTTAATATAGTATTTGCAATGTGGGAGGGCCTCGGTTTAAGGGTTAATAGGTAGTTTATGGGTGTTAGTGTACTTTGTAACAGTTTAGTTATGAGTTTTGTGTAACAATTTTGTTGCGTAAAACTCATAACTACTGGTCTCAGACTGCGGTATAGGCTGGAACGCAAGCTTTTTAGCCTCACCGCAAAACTTGTAATGGCAGCGCTATGGAAATTCCATGCAAAAACGTCATTTTTTTGAGTGCGGAAGTGACGTTGCGTTACAGGCTAAAATGCTTGCGGTACAGCTATACCGACAAGACTCGTAATAGCTGCGTTGCTGTTTTAACGCTGAAATGGCCTTCATCCATACAGGCAGCGTCTTCTATCTTCATCCAGGTGGCATCTTCTATCTTTATCCCTGCAGCATGGAGGGGGTCCATCCTGAAGACATCCGGCGCGGAGCATCCTCTTCATATGGTCGCCGCCGTATACTGAATCTTCAATGCAAGGGAGCCTTTTCAAAATGGCGTCCCTTGCATTCCTATTGGCTGATTTGATTTTTGAAATTCAAATCAGCTAATAGGATGAGAGCTACTAAAATCCTATTGGCTGTTCAAATCAGCCAATAGGATGAGAGCTACTGAAATTCTATTGGCTATTCAAATCAGCCAATAGAATTTCAGTAGCTCTCATCCTATTGGGTGATTTGAACAGCCAATAGGATTTCAGTAGCTCTCATCCTATTGGCTGTTTTGAATTTCAAAAATCAAATCAGCCAATAGGTATGCAAGGGACGCCATTTTAAAAAGGCTCCGTTGCATTGAAGATTCAGTATACGGCGGCGACCGTATGTAGAGGATGCTTCACGCCGGATGTCTTCAGGATGAACCAGCTCCACACCGCCGGGATGAAGATATAAGATGCCGCATGGATGAAGATAGAAGACGCCGCCTGGATGGATGAAGACTTCGCCGCCTGGATGAAGACTTTGCCACCTGGATTTCCGGGGGTTAGTGTTAGGTTTTTTTTTAAACTTTTTTTTTTTTTATAAGATTAGGGTTTGGGCTTTTCTTAAAAGAGCTGAATGCCCTTTTCAGGGCAAGAAAAAGAGCTGCATGCCCTTTTAAGGGCAATGCCCATACAAATGCCCTTTTCAGGGCAATGGGTAGCTTAGTTTTTTAGAGTTAGGTTTTTTATTTTGGGGGGTTGGTTGGGTGGTGGGTTTTACTTTTGGGGGGGTCTTTGTATTTTTTTCAGGGAAAAGAGCTGATTTCTTTAGGGCAATTCCCTACAAAAGGCCTTTTTTTTTTTTTTACTTTTCAAAAGAGCTTTATTGTATAAATCACAGGTTTACAATATTCACAGCAAAACTTTCATTGCATTAATGAATAACTTTTCGTTATATACACCTGTCTATACGTAAGTAAGCCTTTCTCTTTTTCTTTATAATTTTAAACCATTTCTCAGCTTTTTTAGAATTAAATAAAATGAACATCAATCTTCAAAAACCTTAGTTTTTATATATATAAGATATACAAGATGTTTGGTAATACTGTTGTCGTTACCACTGCCACAAGCTCAGCTACTGCCCATATAGGAAGCTATATGCGGCAGAGTATATATTATAGTATATATTGATATGATGGGAATAATAATTGCCCAGTAATTTCCCAGTTTGGGGGCAGACCACCATATGTGTGACAAAGAGCCCTCCCCACCGCAACCTCTCCAGCAAGAGCTGCTCAAGGAGGGAAAGATTCCATGAAGCCTGACCGGTGTGAGGTACCAGCGACTCAAGAGTTTAAAGTGTTTCTCCTGTATATTGGCGGAAACCGAAGAGCGCTTTGTGAGTTCAAAGGCCTTCGACCAGGTGTCTACCCCTAAATCTTGGGATAACTCCTTATTCCAAGCTAACGTGTAGGTGGGAAGCGGTGTCTCAGTGTCAGTGGAGATTATTTTGTATAGAATGGATATAAGGTGTCCCGGTAATTTCGGGAGGATACAAAGACCTTCAAAGGTTGTGGGTTCTCTGCCCAGATCTTTCTTGTTTTTGTGATGTGAAATGTAGTGGAGCAGTCTATTAATGTTGAACCACGATGTAAAGATCTCCTTGTGGGTCTCTGCTACTTGTCTCTGAGTTTTAAGTATATTGTTATCCTTAAGGAATTGCATAGATCCTACTCTTAGATTATAAGGATATTTATTATGATGGCCCAGCTTCCAGTACGGGAGCTCTGGATTTTCAATAATCGGTGTGAGAGGTGAGTTTCTAGATGAGACGTGAGTGCTTGTTGCTAAAGTTTTATCCCATTCTGTTAGTGTTTCTATAGTTATCAGGTATTTAGAAAGATGCTTTGGCCTATAGGCAGGAGGGGTCCATGCCATGGTACCCACGTTATTTAGTGTAAATATTTGCCTAACCAGGTGTATCCAGGCTTTATCCGTGTTGTTATGCGACCATTCTACAACCCTTTGCAGAAAGATCGCTCTTCTATACGCAACTAAATTAGGCAACCCAACCCCCCTCTGTTCCTAGGTAAGTACATTGTTTTCTTTGGGACCCTGGGTCTAGTGTTTGCCCAGATGTAGCTCTCTATTATGGTTTGCAACTGTTTTAAGTAACCCTCTTGTAGCGGTATTTTTAGCGCTTGAAGGAAGTAAAGGATTCCAGGGAGGATATTCATCTTGAATACTCCTATCCTCCCTAGCCAGGAGATTGGTTTATTCTTCCAGCTAGATAGGTCTCTAACAATATCTTCTTTTAGGGGGACATAGTTATGTTTAAAGAGATCCTCCACACACTGTGTAAGGTGTATCCCTAGATACTTAAGTTTTTGTCTAGCTATTGGAATCAAGTATTTTTCATGTAGGGTAGTTATATGTTGTGGGAGGGTATTAATGTTCAGAAGTTCGGATTTGTTTAAGTTAAGAAGGAAGTTGGATACTGCACCGTAGGAATCTAGTTCTTTCAGTAGTTCAGGTATGGATGTTTCAGCCTTAGTCAGGGTAAAAAGTACATCATCCGCGTATAATGCTTGTTTACTCTCTAAATCTCAGACTCTGATACCAGTAATTTTGTCATTGAGCCTAAATTTTTGAGCTAGGACTTCTATAGATATGGTGAATAGCAAGGGCGAAAGTGGGCACCCCTGCCTTGTCCCGTTACTAATGTAAAAAGTGTCAGAGAGCGTCCCGTTAACCCGAACCCGCGCATTCGGGGCTGAGTATAGAGTCATAGTCATATTTAAAAAGGGCAGTGGTATGCCCATCTCGCTCATCGCCCTCCATAGGAAAGGCCAGCCTACCCTATCGAAGGCCTTCTCCGCGTTTGTTGCGAACAAGACCATGGGAGTGTTAGACACCTTTGCGTAGTTCATCAGTTGGATAACTTTGGTGATATTATCTCTCGCTTCTCTGCCCTGGATAAATCCCACCTGATCCCTGTCAATCAAATTTGGGAGGATTTTGTTTAATATGTTAGCAAATATCTTGGCCAGTATTTTCATATCCACATTAATTAGGGAGATGGGTCTGAAGTTACCTGGGCTTGTGGCTTGTTTGCCTGGTTTGGTTAGTACCGTTATGTGTGCTTCTAATAACGTTCTAGTTAATGTAGGGTCATCCCTAAGTTTGTTGAACAGCTTTAACATATGTGCGGATAATACTCCCTCGCATTTTTTGTAGTAGGTGGACGTAAGGCCATCAGGGCCAGGACTTTTCCCGGAAGGGATATATTTTATGGCTTGTTGGAGTTCTTCAATAGTTATTTGGGCTGCCAGGGAATCAGCTGTCTGTTTATCTACTGTTGGGAGTTGTAAAGTTTGGAAATATTGGTTTAACCCCTCTTCAGGTGTGGGATTGTCTCGGGCGTTGTCACCTCCTAGGTTGTAAAGTGTATTGTAATAATTTCGGAAGGTATCGGCTATCGTAGTACTATCTTTAACTGTTAAACCTTCTGTGGTCTCTAGGGAGTGTATGTATGTGTTCAAGTGATTCCTTTTCAAATTTCTAGCTAAGATTTTCCCTGGTTTGTTTCCCCCTTCGAAGTAATATTGTTTGAGGAACAGTGCTTTTCGCTGGTAGATTTTGGTCAGGTGTTGTTTTAACTGTAGTCTAGTGTCTGAAATTTCCGACAGAATTTGTTTGTGGTTTGGGTTTTGTTTGTGGGCCGTTTGTAGTGTAGTAATCGTATGTAAGAGTTTGGAGTGTTTATCCCTGGCTAACCGGTTAAGTTTAGACTTTTGTTTTATTAATATACCTCTTATCACGGTTTTGTGTGCTTCCCATTCTAGTTGTCTAGAGGATGAAGAGTGTAGGTTTAAAGTAAAGTATTCAGTGATTTCTTTTTGGATTGAGTCAAGAAATATTGGATCGTTTAGTAACGAGTCCTCTAACCTCCAAATTTTTTCAGATATTGGGATATCCCGCCAGAGTATTCTACACGTTACTGGGGCATGGTCAGACCAAGTGATGGGGCCAATTGTGCAATCTCCCGTGATAGAAAGGCCCTGAGAGTCAGTGTATATATGGTCAATTCTCGTGTAGCAATTATGTGGATTTGAGTAGAAGGTATAGTTCCTATCTAGGGGGTGTAGAGTTCTTCATATGTCATGAAGTGTGAGGCTCTGTAATATATTTTTAATGATTTTAAGTTTCTTGGTTGTGACACAGGAAGTTCCCTTTGAGGAGTCTATGTGGGGTTCTAAGGAGAGATTGAAATCTCCCGCCATAAATACTACGCCTTGGGAGTGGTCAAGGATTAGATTGGCTATTTTTTTTAAAAAAAAAAATTGTGTCTGGTTTGGGGCGTAGATATTAATCAATGTTATTTGATGGCCATATAAAGAACCTTTTAGCAGAATGTATCTGCCTGCAGGGTCCCTTTCTGTATGCAGAATTTGTAAAGGTAAAGATCTATGAAATAGGACCCCTACTCCAGCTTTTTTGTTTGGCCCGGAGGCAAAATATGCGGAGGGGTATTGTTTGTTATACTATTTAGGGTCTTTGCCCTTCTGAAAGTGGGTTTCCTGTAGCATAAGAATATGACTGTTAATTTTATTTAGATCTCGGAAAGCTATTGACCGCTTCCCAGGGTTATTTAACCCCTTAGCATTAATTGTGGATATCTGTAGGGTGTGATCTTGAAATTTACTGATTGGCATTTTGGTACTGTAAAGAAGGGAGGGGGGATCAAAAGGCCCTTTTAATGGCTATTGGTAGTTTTTATTGTAGGCTATATAATTCTGGGCTGCCTTGATTGTGAAGGTCATGCCACAGCAATTTGGTTAAGGTCATAACTCTGATTGGCCATTCCAAAACACAAATCTTCTTCTTTTTCAGCCATTCTTTAGTTGATTTACTTGTGTACTTTGGGCCATTGTCTTGCTGCATCACTCAACCTGCCTTTAGCTTAAGGTCGTGGACTGCTACCCTGACATCATCTTGTAAAATGTCTTGATACACTTTTTAAATTCATTGTTCCCATAAATTGCAAGGTGTCCAGGTTTTGAGGCAGAAAACCACGATGCTTCCTCCACCACACTTCACAGTTGGGATGAGGTTTTGGTGTTGGTGTGCAGTGCCCTTTTTACTTCAATCATGACATAATGCAACTTTTATCTTATCAGTCCAAAGCATATTTTTCCAAACACATTGTGTAGCATCCATGTGGTCTTGGAAAAACTTGAGATGTGCTACAATGTTTTGTTTTTTTAAACAGCAGCAATTTCTTCTGTGGAGCCCTTCCACGTTCAGTGTTTTTATGATATTGAGAGAAAACGGCCTTGTTCCAGACTTCATTCAGCTGCTATTGGTCATCATTCGAAAGAGGCTAAGCAATTTGGTTAAAAAATTATTCTTTAATGATCCACGATAAAAACATCATCAGCACACACACACACACACACACCTCTACGTACAGAGACCATCTGATACGTTTCGAGTCTCTTATTGGAGCTTTCTCAAAGATGTCCTAGCAGGGGAGGAGTCCTCTTTTATACACTCATCTACCCGCACACTTTGAATAAGATCGCTATCTCGTAATTGTTATTCCTTAAATTGATTCTGCCTGCATATCTCTGGGTACCAACTGCAGGGAGGTACCCAGTGTGAAAGCAGAGGTGCAAACATTAAGACACTGTTTCTTTAAGCATCCTCACGCAGTAACAAGATCGCTAGTAACATTGTATCCAGTTGATTGTAGACACGAGCCACATATGGGAATGAGGGGAGTTGTGTGTATAAAAGAGGACTCCTCCCTGCTATGACATCTTTGAGGAAGTGACAATCAGAGGTGTGAAACGCGTCAGATGGTCTCTGTACATAGAGATGTATGTGCTGATGATGTTTTTATCATGGATCAATAAAGAATTACTTTTTAACCAAACAGCTTAGCCTGAGCCTCTTTCAAATGCTGACCGATAGCAGCTGAATGAAGTCTGGTACAGGGCCATTTTCTCTCTCTTTCTTTACTGCTCGCAGGTACTACGGGGTTGGGCTTTCCCCGATTAGGTCTTACTGACCCAAGAACTGGAGCTGCCGGCCGGTTTGAAGAATACTATTGGAAAAGTTACTTGTGAGTCTGCAAACTTTTTTCATTGTGCTATTTTTCTGATAGTGGACAAATGTACAAAGACTTTTGCAGTTTGTGGAGTTTAATGGAGGTCTTTTGCTGTTACGCTTGGGTTCTTTCTTACCTGTTTCAAGATTGCCCATTGTGCTCTTGGTGGAAACTTTGCAGGACTCCCACTCCAAGGTAAAGTAGCAACAGTCCTGAATTTTTACTATTTGTAGACAGTTTGTATTACCGTAGATTTATAGACACCCAGATCTTTAGAAATGGTTTTGTAACATTTTCAGCATCCTGCATAGCTATAATGGATCTTCTAAGATCCTTTTGAAAGTTGTTGGGATCAAGACATGGTTCAAACTAACCAATTTTTCTTCAGAAAAACATATTTGTCAGTAACAAGGCTGTATGTGCTTCTATTTAATGGGCAGGGAACCGGTGCAACCCACACTTCCAATCTCATATTCTCAATTGAAAAACCTGACTCCAAATAGCAGTACATATATACATACACACACACTACATATATAATGATCATCATTTTTCAGGTCAAGGAATGTAATCCAGATGAGCAGAACTAATCAGATTCTAAATAATTTAAAACAAGAAAATGAAAACAAAGTAAAAAAACTGGCAAAAAACAAGATTAACAGGAATGTTGCATTATAAGTATAATGGTGCTGGTACCATCCAAGTAAAGTAAATAAGTTAAAGCGACATTAAACTGCTGGGCACAACTACCCTAAAATGGTTACTACTCACTATGCTATTGCTTTCACCCTGATGCTGTATCTTTCTTTAAAACCATGTTGCTATTTTAACCCCTGAAATGTTGTCTGGTGGTGAAGCTCCACCTCTTTGTACTGGGGGCTGCCATCTTGGAATTCAGGCATTCTCACATACTGTGACAGAAGCTCAGGGCCGGACTGGGAAATCAGACCGGCCCTGGAAATTTGTATAGACCGGCCCAGCCCCACCCCCTCCAGCCCAGCAATTCCCCCTCCAGCCCAGCCATGCCCCCTCCAGCGTGAATTATACAACAAAGTTACACTGGCCTCGCACCCATAGAAAACACACACTGAAGTTACTGTGACAGCCACAGAAATAACCAGTAAATAATAATACACATTAATTATCATATTATATAAACAAGCTTAGTGGCGTGGGCTCAGCTGGTAAAGGTTTAGGGCAATTTTGGGCAAATGTTTCTGAGACTGTCTTCACTTCAGCCAGGAACTGGACAGTAATACATTCATTCATACATCAATATCATACATTTTTAAACCTAGTAGTCGTCCCTACCTTTCTTCAAAGTAGATCCTTGTCTAACAATCTCTCAGTCTGAATCAGATCCCTGGCCAGTGGCCTGTAGCTATAATCTGATCAGTCGGTGACACTGACTGACTGTCAGTCTCTGACTGGCTCAGGTGGCTGGCCGCTGGGCAGCCACCTGTCCCACGTGGGCAGTGGCCTCCTTACTTGATTCCCTCCTGGACTCAGTGTTGTTGCGTGAGACTGTGAGTGTGCTCACGTGACATTCGCCAACGCCCCCGTAATCCTCCCCCAGCAGTAGCAACCAGTGAGTGAGTATTGCGGCCCGCGGCGGTGTAATATCCATCTCTGACTCCTGAACACTGTCTGCCGACTGCCGCTGCAATGGACAATTGGGAAGCTAGAAATGTCAGCCAAAGCCCAAAAAAAAGCCGCCGGCTCAGTGCAGCTAGTACCGGCCCACCGGGATTTTTACCGGTGTCCCGGTGGCCCAATACAGCCCTGCAGAAGATGTGTGCATTTACATATCAATTATGTTGTCCACATTTTTACAACTGTATAATGTGCTTCAGGTTAGGGTGCATGATACAAAGCAGGAGCTTTACATTTTTGCTGTGGCTGCATTGCTCTATATTTTTGTTGAGTGTTTTTTTAAATATATTTTGTATAACTGTAAAACAGTGTAAAAAATGCAAAAATATACAACTCATACGATGTATCATGCATAATAACTCCAAGCAAATTACACAGCTCTAGAACAGTGGTTTTCAAACTGTGGGGCGCGCCTCCCTAGGGGGTACTAGAGCAGAGAAGGGGAGGGTGCAGAAGCGGTGATCACTGGTTAGTTTTTTTTCTTGCTGTGGGTGTGCTGAGCTCAGGTGCAGTGAGTGATTGATGGGGCCACAGGCTTACTTGCTGGCTACTACACCTTGCACGTCCGCCCTATCCTAGCTCTAAAAGTCTGCACACAGTAAAGTGAGTGCTACAGCTCACAGGCTTTTACAGAGAAGACAGGGCAGATGTGTGAGGAACAGCATTGAAGGTTTTGAAGGTTGCTGCTGTTTTGTGAACAGTGAGACAGGAAGAGAGGACTCACAGAGAGTATCCATGTGTGCTGTCAGGACTCATCTCCTGTTTAAAGGTAGGATGCTTTTTTCCCCGTGTACATATGCAGCATATCTTTATAAAAGACTATATATATAATGTAAAATGGCACTAGTTAAAAAATATTTGAAAGTCCCTTATCACATTTACCATAGTCCTAGCAAACAAAATACGTTAAAATCCAAAAATAGAAGACATTAAGGTTGGGAACACAAACTCGCCATGTATGCGGACGATATTCTGCTAACCAAAGCTCTTTCTGAATTGTATGTATATACAGTAGAAAGGTATTAGATTTTCATCTTAATCTTAATAAGTCATAACTTGAAGTTCTCTGAACCACAATCACATATTACTTGTATCGGAAACACCTGCCACCTTAAAATTGCTCAGTCCAGGATTTCTTAAATGGGAATCAATCTTACTACCCATGTAAATGATATAGCTGACACCAACTATAAACGTCTGAAGGAAAACATATATAAGGATCTGTAAGTCTGGAGAAACAAATCCCTTTCTTGGTAGGGACATATAGGAGTGGTAACCATTTATATTTTACCCAGACTTCTGTATATTATGCAAACCATTCCAGGGACAGTCTCATATCCATATATCTTACAGAACCAAAACACTATAAGACTGAGGATCAGGAAACATATACACTATATCTTCCTAAAGACAGAGGCAGTTTAGGTATTTCAAATCTCTTACTGTATAGCCAGGCTATTTTTCTTCAGAGATTGATAGAATGGGGCGCAACTCATAACATAAAGCATGGGTCCAATTAGACAATGACATTTTTTCAAGTGGGGAATGTTGGTTAACTAGCTTGAATACCTCCTAATGCCTGTACTAAAGAATTACAACACTATCCCCTGGTAGCATTTATTTTGCGAATGGGACGGAATCACCCACACAAACAGTCACATATCTACACCTTACTATACTCTATAACAGGACATACTTGAAAACGAGAGAAATCTCAATGTATCCTTCCTTGTAAAATATTTTATAAATAAATATATCAGAGAAAACACAGAATTATGGCTTCGACCATTCATAAAAAAACACTAGCTCCCCTTATACAGTAGACCAAGGTGCCTTATGTCATACAATAGGACAGGGAAAAATGAGGTCTCAGTTGGAATTATCCCACTATCTTTCCACTCGCAAGCACAAAACTTCCATGTTTAGACACCCTACACCATTTGAAAAATGATGTGTGCTACCACAACACCCAAGACACATGATTTAATTGATTTATATACTTTTGCTCATGCCAGATGCGAATACACTCCAGTCTTACGCACACAGCTGGAACAAAGACCTTAATATCACAATATCAAACAAAGACTGGCTCAAAATATTTGCTCTCACACAAAAAGCATCTGTCTCAGCCAATGTGCAAGAAACTCATTGTTAGATCAGTGCAGCATGTGCAGTTCTCTAAGTGTGCTAGTTCATAAGTGTAGGGAGTTATACCAAGGGAAATATTATATATATATAGATATATATATATATATATATATATATATATATATATATTATATATAGCAAAATATACAGAACAGCGACTGGTATATAATTGGAACATATTTGGAACTTTGCTTATACTGCTCTCTCTCTCCTCTCTCCTCAGGTATGTGCATAGAACAGAATCCATTTTAACCCTGCATCACACACTATAACTGCCTTTCCCCCTACAAACCTTTATCTTTGGTATGTGTATAGGACAGAATCCATTTTAACCCTGCATCACACACTATAACTGTCTTTACCCCTACAAATTTTTATCTGTGGTATGTCTTTATTACCATAAAACTTTTGCTTTCTCTGTCTTCCACTTTGATAAGATAATGCATAGTCATATGCATTGTTTGTTCAGACATTGTTTGATCCTGCATTAATGCATGACCTTTGCTAATTAGGATCATGTGACTGTTATTACCTTTAAAATGAATACCCCAAGCTTGTTACATCAAGCTTGCTTGTTAGATCAGTGCAGCATGTGCAGTGCAGTTCTCTAGGTGTGCTAGTTCATAAGTGTAGTGAGTTATAACAAGGGAGTTAGACAAAGGAGTGGACAAGACAGAAACAAGTGCATTTAAATCTCCCTAAATTAACTGCAAACATGCTACACTTTCTAATGTCTGCGCTAACCTTTTCCTCCCTTCTCCTTAAAGTCACAGCTCTTCCTTTCACAAACAGCACTCAGACAACTCATATTTCTCCTTATTTTCTACCTTCCCCCTCTAAAACACACATGAACTCTATTCCTATCTCACGTCCATGCTTCACTGATCCTAAACTTAAACACTCACATAAGACACATTCTAATCTCCTATCGCTCACCATCTTTCTTCTTCTTGCAGCTGGGGATGTCTCACCTAACCAAGGTCCATCCTTTGCTTCCCTCAGCTCACTACCCCAAATAACACCTTGTACACCTTGCCCACGTAACCCTCTAAACCTCATTAACTGCACCTCTGTTAGTACACCCCAATTCTCTTGTGCCCTTTAGAATGCACGCATACAATAAGCTTACATCTATTCACGCACTATTTATTTCACGTTCACTTAACCTGTTAGCCCTCACTGAAACTTGGCTTTCTTCCTCTAACACATTTGCTGTAGCCTCTCTGTCCTATGGCGGCCTGCACTTCAGCCACACTCCCAGGCCACAAGACAAACAATGAGGGGGAGTAGGAATTATCCTGTCTCCACACAGTACCTTTCACTGCATTCCTTCACCCCCCTCTCTTTCCTTTTCATCTTTTGAAGTTCATGCTATCCGCCTCTTCTCCCCTCTAGCTCTTCATGTTGCAGTTATTTATTGGCTCCCTGGCTCAGCATCACAATTTCTGGACCGCTTTGAAGCCTGGCTTCCACATTTTCTCTCGTGTAATGTCCCTTCTCTCATCTTAGGGTACTTCAACATACCCCTTGATAATCCTAACATGCCTGCTGCCTCTAAACTTTTATCCCTTACCACCTCTTTTGGCCTGTCCCAGTGGACAACATCACCAACCCACCATGAAGGCAACTCCATAGACCTGGTCTTCAATAATCTCTGTGCCATTTCCAACTTCTTTAACTTCCCCTTTCCTCTCTCTGACCACCATCTACTAACTTTTTCTCTTACTCTACCTGCTACATCTTTGCAAGCCCCCAAGAAACTGCTACCTTACAGAAATTTAAATGACTTGGATCTCACAGACTTTTAGACTCAACTGAATCCTCTGCTCTCTGACATTTCATCCCTCTCTTGCCCAAACCTCATTGCTTTACAGTATAATTCGGCACTAAAATCAACACTTGACAAAGCTGCTCCCTCCACTGTTTGTCGTACATCAATCACTTGATGGCAACCGTGGCACACCAAACAAACCAGATATCTTCAGCAATGTTCACGGGCTGCTGAACGGCAGTGGAGGAAATCATGCACCTGTGCTGATTTCCAGCATTATAAATTCATCCTTAAGTCTTACAACTCTGTGCTCAGCCTGACCAAACAAGTCTATTTTTCCTCCCTTGTGTCATCTCATGCATCCAACCCCAGAAAGCTGTTCTCAGCCTTTAACTCCCTTCTACATCTGCCTGCACCCCCCACCCTCTACTAACATTACTGCTCAGATTATTGCTGATCACTTCGAAAATAAAATTGACACCATAAGAAAAGATATCTGCACCTCACACCCTTCAAACACAGCAATCCTACCCACCCATTCTATTAACAAAACTCTATGCTACTTCCCTCCTGTAACAGAGGAAGAAGTCTCTGTACTCCTATCCTTGACTCTTCTCACAACCTGCCCACTTGACCCTATTTCTTCATGACTTCTTCCCTCTCTCTGCTTCACTAACCCCTACCCTATCTCATCTATTTAAGCAATCTCTCACCACTGGCACATTTCCGGATACATTCAAGCATGCGTCAATCATACCAATCCTAAAAAAGCCCTTGCTTGACCCCTCCATGGCTTCTATCGACCGGTATCCTTATTTCCCTTTGCTTAAAAATTATTGGAACGACTGGTCTATAATCGGCTCACTCAATTTCTCACAACTAACTCCTTACTTGATCCACTACAATCTGGTTTCTGCCCTAAACACTCAACAGAAACTGTTGTTGCTAAAGTAACAAATGACCTGTTATCAGCTAAAGCAAAAGGCTACTACTCCTTACTAATTCTTCTTGACCTATCTGCTGCTTTTGACAGAGTCGACCATCCTCTCCTCCTAATACTACATTCATTTGGCATCTGAGACACAGCCCTCTACTGGTTTGTCTCATAACTCTCAAACCTCTCTTTTTCAGTTTCCTGTAACAACATATCTTGCGATCCTATGCCTCTCTCAGTTGGAGTACCACAAGGCACTGTCTTGGCCCCTTGCTTTTCTCTCTCTATACATCTTCCTTTGGAAAACTTATAGCCTCCTTTGGATTCCAGTACCACTTATATGCTGATTATGCCCAAATATATCTTTCCTCTCCTGATATCTATTTCTCTTTACTCAACCAGATTTCCAACTGTCTCACTGCAATTTATTCTTGGATATCTTCACACTACCTCCAACTCAATGTCCAAAACTGAGCTGCTTCTTATTTCCCCCTCTTCAAGACATCCAACACCTGACATTTCTCTGATGGTTGGAGACTCTTTTCTCAACACCTCACCCCAGGTCCTCTGTCTTAGGGTCAAACTAGACTCAGAGCTCACATTCAACCCACATATACAAGCACTTACCAAATCCTGCCGTTTACACCTACGCAACATTTCAAGAATTCGTCCCTTCCCTACTCAAAAAACTACAAAAATACTTATTCATTCCCCATACACTCCAGAATACAATTTAAAGTATTAACCTTAACTTACAAAGCACTAAACAGTCTAACTCCCAACTATATTTCCTCTCTCATCGTGAAATATTCCCTATCCCGTCCTCTTCGATCAACCTCTGACCTACGTCTCTTCACTCCTCTTATCTCTACATCCCACTCCCGCCTCCAAGACTTCACACGTGCTGCTTCTGTCCTCTGGAACTCATTACCCCGCTCCATAAGACTGTCTCCAACCTTGTATAGCTTGAGACGCTCCTTGAAAACCCACATATTCAGAGAGGCGTACCATCTCTCCTCCATCCCTCATCTGAACCAAACTAATACATGAACTGCCTGACTCACTACTGCAATAACAACCAATGTAACAAGCTACCCCAACCTTATGCCTCTGCACCCTAAACCTGTAGTTTGTGAGCTCTCTGGAGCAGGGCCCTCTTCCTCCTGTACTAGATTTGTTTAGTTTTTTATGTTTTGTATTTTATCAAAATCTTTGTTATTGTATACCCCTATCATTGTACCCAGTGCTACGGAATTTGGTGGGGCTATACAAATAAATATAATAATAATAATATTAACTCATTACAAATTCCAGAGTAGATGGTACCTGACCTCAAGTAGACTCAAAATTATTTACCCCCACACTCGTGGGAGCTGCTGGAGGGACTGTGGAGGTGAGGAAACTTTACTTCATATCTGTCACGCCGCGCCGCTCTAGCCATTGCTAGGGGTGCTGCGTCTCCTTCCCTGCTAGTTGCCAGAGGCAATGTCGGCTCAGATGTGTGTGGCACTGACGTCATCACTGCACGCTCCTGATGCCGGTCAGACTTCAGTGGCACGAATCCTGCGTCTATTTAAACTTTCCACAAATGATCTGTCACTGCCCAAGTATAGGTATTACTTTGTGTACTCCTGGGTGTGACAGATCGTTCTTTCTAAGTGCCTAAATACCGTTACTGAACCTGCCTGCCTGACTACTCTCCTGCCTTAACCATTAAACTGCTTGATTGATTACTGTTGCTGAACTTGCCTGTCTGACTACTCTACCTGCCTTAACCCTTAACTGCTGGATTGATTACTATTGCTGAACCTGCCTGTCTGACTACTTTTCCTGCCTTAACCCTTAACTGCTGGATTGATTACTATTGCTGAACCTGCCTGTCTGACTACTTTTCCTGCCTTAACCCTCAATCTACTGGACTGCTTTACTGTTGCCAAACCCTACCTGCCTGACCATTCTAGTGGTTTATCCTTGGACTGCTTTGCTGTTGCCAAACCCTGCCTGCCTGACCATTCTAGTGGTTCATCCTTGGACTGCTCTGCTGTTGCCGCTGAGGACTGTCCTGCCTGTGGTGAGTGTCGCCTTCCTCATCTCACTAACTTTCTCTGCTCTGGCATATTCCCTATCATCATTTCGGCTCGACACCGGGATAACAAGACTACTGGCCGAGTTTGGTCTGATAGAGGAGTATCCCACAAGCGTTACAATATCTGGTGGCACTGCCTTAAATTAGGCTCCTTTTGGAAGGTGGTTTCTGATGATATGAGCAGTGTACTAGGTTTGTCCATTTCTCATGAGCCCAGCATGCAGGTTAAAAAATTCCTGTTACTCATTATGCTTAACGGAGTCAAGAGTATCATCCCCAAAACATCAGAAAAACATAATTTATGTAAGAACTTACCTGATAAATTAATTTCTTTCATATTAGCAAGAGTCCATGAGCTAGTGACGTATGGGATATACATTCCTACCAGGAGGGGCAAAGTTTCCTAAACCTCAAAATGCCTACAAATACACCCCTCACCACACCCACAAATCAGTTTAACGAATAGCCAAGAAGTGGGGTGATAAGAAAAAAGTAAGAAAGCATATAAAATAAGGAATTGGAATAATTGTGCTTTATACAAAAAAATCATAACCACCACAAAAAAGGGCGGGCCTCATGGACTCTTGCTAATATGAAAGAAAGGAATTTATCAGGTAAGTTCTTACATAAATTATGTTTTCTTTCATGTAATTAGCAAGAGTCCATGAGCTAGTGACGTATGGGATAATGACTACCCAAGATGTGGATCTTTCCACGCAAGAGTCACTAGAGAGGGAGGGATAAAATAAAGACAGCCAATTCCTGCTGAAAATAATCCACACACAAAATAAAGTTTAATGAAAAACATAAACAGAAGATTCAAACTGAAACCGCTGCCTGAAGTACTTTTCTACCAAAAACTGCTTCAGAAGAAGAAAATACATCAAAATGGTAGAATTTAGTAAAAGTATGCAAAGAGGACCAAGTTGCTGCTTTGCAAATCTGATCAACCGAAGCTTCATTCCTAAACGCCCAGGAAGTAGAAACTGACCTAGTAGAATGAGCTGAAATCCTTTGAGGCGGAGTTTTACCCGACTCGACATAGGCATGATGAATTAAAGATTTCAACCAAGATGCCAAAGAAATGGCAGAAGCTTTCTGGCCTTTTCTAGAACCGGAAAAGATAACAAATAGACTAGAAGTCTTTCAAAAAGACTTAGTAGCTTCAACATAATATTTCAAAGCTCTAACAACATCCAAAGAATGCAACGATCTCTCCTTAGAATTCTTAGGATTAGGACATAATGAGGGAACCACAATTTCTCTACTAATGTTGTTGGAATTCACAACCTTAGGTAAAAATTCAAAAGAAGTTCGCAACACCGCCTTATCCTGATGAAAAATCAGAAAAGGAGACTCGCAAGAAAGAGCAGATAATTCAGAGACTCTTCTGGCAGAAGAGATCGCCAAAAGGAACAAAACTTTCCAAGAAAGTAATTTAATGTCCAATGAATGCATGGGTTCAAAAGGAGGAGCTTGAAGAGCCCCCAGAACCAAATTCAAACTCCAAGGAGGAGAAATTGACTTAATGACAGGTTTTATACGAACCAAAGCTTGTACAAAACAATGAATATCAGGAAGATTAGCAATCTTTCTGTGAAAAAGAACAGAAAGAGCAGAGATTTGTCCTTTCAAAGAACTTGCGGATAAACCTTTATCTAAACCATCCTGAAGAAACTGTAAAATTCTCGGAATTCTAAAAGAATGGCAAGAAAATTGATGAGAAAGACACCAAGAAATATAAGTCTTCCAGACTCTATAATATATCTCTCTAGATACAGATTTACGAGCCTGTAACATAGTATTAATTACAGAGTCAGAGAAACCTCTTTGACCAAGAATCAAGCGTTCAATCTCCATACCTTTAAAATTAAGGATTTGAGATCCTGATGGAAAAAAGGACCTTGCGACAGATGGTCTGGTCTTAGTGGAAGAGTCCACGGATGGCAAGAGGCCATCCGGACAAGATCCGCATACCAAAACCTGTGAGGCCATGCCGGAGCTACCAGCAGAACAAATGAGCATTCCTTCAGAATCTTGGAGATTACTCTTGGAAGAAGAACTAGAGGCGGAAAGATATAGGCAGGATGATACTTCCAAGGAAGTGATAATGAATCCACTGCTTCCGCCTGAGGATCCCGGGATCTGGACAGATACCTGGGAAGTTTTTTGTTTAGATGAGACGCCATCAGATCTATTTCTGGAAGCTCCCACATTTGAACAATCTGAAGAAATACCTCTGGGTGAAGAGACCATTCGCCCGGATGCAACGTTTGGCGACTGAGATAATCCGCTTCCCAATTGTCTATACCTGGGATATGAACCGCAGAGATTAGACAGGAGCTGGATTCCGCCCAAACCAGAATTCGAGATACTTCTTTCATAGCCAGAGGACTGTGAGTCCCTCCTTGATGATTGATGTATGCCACAGTTGTGACATTGTCTGTCTGAAAACAAATGAACGATTCTCTCTTCAGAAGAAGCCAAGACTGAAGAGCTCTGAAAATTGCACGGAGTTCCAAAATATTGATCGGTAATCTCACCTCCTGAGATTCCCAAACTCCTTGTGCCGTCAGAGATCCCCACACAGCTCCCCAACCTGTAAGACTTGCATCTGTTGAAATTACAGTCCAGGTCGGAAGAACAAAAGAAGCCCCCTGAATTAAACGATGGTGATCTGTCCACCACGTTAGAGAGTGTCGTACAATCGGTTTTAAAGATATTAATTGAGATATCTTTGTGTAATCCATGCACCATTGATTCAGCATACAGAGCTGAAGAGGTCGCATGTGAAAACGAGCAAAGGGGATCGCGTCCGATGCAGCAGTCATAAGACCTAGAATTTCCATGCATAAGGCTACCGAAGGGAATGATTGTGACTGAAGGTTTCGACAAGCTGAAATCAATTTTAGACGTCTCTTGTCTGTCAAAGACAGAGTCATGGACACTGAATCTATCTGGAAACCCAGAAAGGTTACCCTTGTCTGAGGAATCAATGAACTTTTTAGTGAATTGATCCTCCAACCATGATCTTGAAGAAACAACACAAGTCGATTCGTATGAGATTCTGCTAAATGTAAAGACTGAGCAAGTACCAAGATATCGTCCAAATAAGGAAATACCACAATACCCTGTTCTCTGATTACAGACAGAAGGGCACCGAGAACCTTTGTAAAAATTCTTGGAGCTGTAGCTAGGCCAAACGGCAGAGCCACAAACTGGTAATGCTTGTCCAGGAAAGAGAATCTCAGGAACTGATAATGATCTGGATGAATCGGAATATGCAGATATGCATCCTGTAAATCTATTGTGGACATATAATGCCCTTGCTGAACAAAAGGCAAGATAGTCCTTACAGTTACCATTTTGAACGTTGGTATCCTTACATAACGATTCAATATTTTTATATCCAGAACTGGTCTGAAGGAATTCTCCTTCTTTGGTACAATGAAGAGATTTGAATAAAACCCCAGCCCCTGTTCCAGAACTGGAACTGGCATAATTACTCCAGCCAACTCTAGATCTGAAACACATTTCAGAAATGCTTGAGCTTTCACTGGATTTACTGGGACACGGGAAAGAAAAAATCTCTTTGCAGGAGGTCTTATCTTGAAACCAATTCTGTACCCTTCTGAAACAATGTTCTGAATCCAAAGATTGTGAACAGAATTGATCCAAATTTCTTTGAAAAAACGTAACCTGCCCCCTACCAGCTGAGCTGGAATGAGGGCCGCACCTTCATGTGGACTTAGAAGCTGGCTTTGCTTTTCTAGAAGGCTTGGATTTATTCCAGACTGGAGATGGTTTCCAAACTGAAACTGCTCCTGAGGATGAAGGATCAGGTTTTTGTTCTTTGTTGAAACGAAAGGAACGAAAACGATTATTAGCCCTGTTTTTACCCTTAGATTTTTTATCCTGTGGTAAAAAAGTTCCTTTCCCACCAGTAACAGTTGAGATAATAGAATCCAACTGAGAACCAAATAATTTGTTACCCTGGAAAGAAATGGAAAGTAGAGTCGATTTAGAAGACATA
The DNA here is from genome assembly GCF_027579735.1 of Bombina bombina. Classification (NCBI taxonomy): domain Eukaryota; kingdom Metazoa; phylum Chordata; class Amphibia; order Anura; family Bombinatoridae; genus Bombina; species Bombina bombina. The sequence goes on from NW_026512833.1 coordinate 177,359, forward strand.
TCAGCATTCCAAGTTTTAAGCCATAAAGCTCTTCTAGCTAAAATAGCTAGAGACATAAACCTGACATCAACTCTGATAATATCAAAAATGGCATCACAGATAAAATTATTAGCATGTTGAAGAATAATAATATTATGAGAATCATGATCTGTTACTTGTTGCGCTAAAGTTTCCAACCAAAAAGTTGAAGCTGCAGCAACATCAGCCAATGATATAGCAGGTCTAAGAAGATTACCTGAACACAGATAAGCTTTTCTTAGAAAGGATTCAATTTTCCTATCTAAAGGATCCTTAAACGAAGTACCATCTGACGTAGGAATAGTAGTACGTTTAACAAGGGTAGAAATAGCCCCATCAACTTTAGGGATTTTGTCCCAAAATTCTAATCTATCAGACGGCACAGTATATAATTGCTTAAAACGTTTAGAAGGGGTAAATGAATTACCCAAATTATTCCATTCTCTGGAAATTACTTCAGAAATAGCACCAGGAACAGGAAAAACTTCTGGAATAACCACAGGAGATTTAAAGACTTTATCTAAACGTTTAGATTTAGTATCAAGAGGACCAGAATCCTCAATTTCTAATGCAATTAGGACTTCTTTAAGTAAAGAACGAATAAATTCCATTTTAAATAAATATGAAGATTTATCAGCATCAACCTCTAAGACAGAATCCTCTGAACCAGAAGAGTCATTAGAATCAGAATGATGATGTTCATTTAAAAATTCATCTGTATAAAGAGAAGTTTTAAAAGATTTTTTATGTTTACTAGAAGGAGGAATAACAGACATAGCCTTCTTGATGGATTCAGAAACAAAATCTCTTATGTTATCAGGAACATTCTGAACATTAGATGTTGATGGAACTGCAACAGGTAATGGTACATTACTAAAGGAAATATTATCTGCATTAACAAGTTTGTCATGACAATTAATACAAACAACAGCTGGAGGAACAGCTACCAAAAGTTTACAGCAGATACACTTAGCTTTGGTAGTTCCAGCACCAGACAGCGATTTTCCTGAAGTATCTTCTGACTCAGATGCAACGTGAGACATCTTGCAATATGTAAGAGAAAAAACAACATATAAAGCAAAATTGATCAAATTCCTTAAATGACAGTTTCAGGAATGGGAAAAAATGCCAAAGAACAAGCTTCTAGCAACCAGAAGCAAAGAAAAATGAGACTTAAATAATGTGGAGACAAAAGCGACGCCACGTCCGGAACGCCGACATTTTTGGCGCAAAAGAACGTCAAAAAAATGACGCAACTTCCGGCGACACGTATGACGCCGGAAACAGAAAAGATTTTTTGCGCCAAAAAAGTCCACGCCAAGAATGACGCAATAAAATGAAGCATTTTCAGCCCCCGCAAGCCTAACAGCCCACAGGAAAAAAGTCAAATTTTTAAGGTAAGAAAAATAATTGATTCAAGTGCATTATCCCAAATATGAAACTGACTGTCTGAAAATAAGGAATGTTGAACATCCTGAGTCAAGGCAAATAAATGTTTGAATACATATATTTAGAACTTTATTAAAAAAGTGCCCAACCATAGCTTAGAGTGTCACAGAAAATAAGACTTACTTACCCCAGGACACTCATCTACATGTTTGTAGAAAGCCAAACCAGTACTGAAACGAAAATCAGCAGAGGTAATGGTATATATATAAGAGTATATCGTCGATCTGAAAAGGGAGGTAAGAGATGAATCTCTACGACCGATAACAGAGAACCTATGAAATAGACCCCGTAGAAGGAGATCATTCAAACAGGCAATACTCTCCTCACATCCCTCTGACATTCACTGCACGCTGAGAGGAAAACCGGGCTCCAACCTGCTGCGGAGCGCATAACAACGTAGAATCTAACACAAACTTACTTCACCACCTCCATAGGAGGCAAAGTTTGTAAAACTGATTTGTGGGTGTGGTGAGGGGTGTATTTATAGGCATTTTGAGGTTTGGGAAACTTTGCCCCTCCTGGTAGGAATGTATATCCCATACGTCACTAGCTCATGGACTCTTGCTAATTACATGAAAGAAACTCAGGTATTACCTATTAAATCTGAGTGGAGACAACGAGTCACAGAACTCTTACAATTGGAAATATACCACTATTTCAGGATTGGAAAGGCTGAAATTCATGAAGTAATGGTACTTATGGTAATTAATTAATTAATGGTAGTAATGGTAATTAATTTGCTAAGTTCAGAATTGTTAATTTCCACTTGATGATCATTGGGGCACCCTCTTTCTTCCCCACCCCCTTTTTTCCCCCTTCTTTCTTTATCTCCCTAGTACAGAGCATACAATTTATACTAGTTAACTATTTAATAAGGTTACTTGTTTTAGGGTTCATTTTGACTTTTTTGTTGCATAACAGTTATATATGTGGAAATTAATATTAAAGAAATATTGTAAGCTGAATGAGTACAGTACTACACACAGTGAACTTTTTCCTGGGCTTGTTGCTCTCAACATCTACTGAACTACCATAAAGCTGGTCCCTAAATTCCAGATTTGTTTTATTTCCTGAGACTTTAAAGCTCCTTTTTTATGTACACACATGTAATATTTCTCCAACTGCTTTCTGTATTATTGTATTTATGTGCTACTTCTTACAATAAAGCTTGCAATAATAATAAAAAATAATTTGCAAGGAAAAGTTTCTCTCTCTCTTGTACTGAAAATGTTCATATGTGGGTATGATATGTAACATCCCAAGTCTCCCTGAAGTTCAGGGAGTCTCTCTGATTGTAATAGCGGCTCCCTGATGCCAGCAAATGGACTGCAATCTCCCTGAAACTCCAAGTACTATGATCCAATGTGGCCCAAATCCAGAAAAGTGTTTCTTTAAGGAATGCCTTTAGTTGCTGGGACGTTATAGAACCCTCAAAGCCTGCATCAGTAACCAAAAAGCCCCCACTGATTTTAATAAAATTAAACACAAATACTACCTTATTTACTGCACGTAATTAAACTTCGTATTCTAAAATATTTGAGCATTCAACAAGCGTACGATCACTGGAAAATAGGTTTGTTGTATGTGGTTGTGCAATAAAGCTACTTTTTTATGTGACTTTAGTGGGAAGCTACTTTAATGATAAGTCTCTCTTATTTAGGGTTTCAAGGTGTCCAATATATAAATGGGATGGGGGGGCGGCGCAGTAGCGGGAGAAGCCACCTCCCTGAAATGAATTTTTGCAGGTTGGGATGTCTGTATGTTTGTGCTTATGTGTATCAATATTCCCTGTATAGTGCGCCTGCAGTGGTCTGGGTAGGCACGCACACAGATAAAGACAGGCCTCACATGACAGGACAGTGAGGGAGTTGGCACGAATAGTGCGATGAATTCCACACAGATCGGGAAGTTTAAGAGGCGGCAGCGGCATAACATAAAAGATGGCCTCCTGAACACGTAACCAAGGTAACCCAGCCACGCACCTCAAGTAATCTCCCCTCTTTTTTTGCAGCAATGTATGTTTGTATGCCAGCAATAACCTTTTACTTATACACAGCTGAACTGTGTTTCTCTTTAGTTATGCCTCCTTTAGTTATGTGGGAGATGCATTAATCTGACCATGCTAGTGTGTTTATAATATTTATAGTTATTAGTATTATAATAATGGTTCTCAGACTGATATATAAAGGTGTATACTGGCTCCTAGATTTTGAACCTATGTCAAAGCACTGTTATAAACAAAAATGCTGACAGGTAGCTCTATTAACTGTATGGAGTGAAAGAGTAATTTTTAATAGTTATTTAACATTACATTTTATTGTTTTACCATTTTAGCTGACATTTATCATTTTGTCATTATATTCATTATAAAGGTATTTGCAAGCAAGACCGTGTGTTGTGTGTGTGTAATACCCCAAAAGGTCACAGTATTAAATAAATGAATTATTATTGACCAAAGTGCTGACAGGTTGCTCTATTAAAGGGATATAAAACCTGTCATGAGAGGCAGGACACAGCATAGAAGGTACAACACTATTTTATTGCAGAGCATAGTATACAGCTTGTACAACACATCTAACTAGGTAACTGTGACACAGACAACAACGCCTACAAGCCACGCCCCCATCCAGTGACATCACCTCCCACTCTCATTACAAAACCCAAAAATGTTTCATGATTCAGATAGAGCATGCAATTTTAAGCAACTTTCTAAAATAAAATGGGCCAGCTCCTAAGCTTACATCCCTGATTTTAAAATAAAGATACCAAGAGAATTAAGAAAAATTGATAATAGGAGTAAATTAGAGAGTGGCTTAAAATTGCATGTCTTTTCTGAATCATAATATAAATGTTTGGGTTGCATATGCCTTTAAGCAAGCATATATTTTTGTATCAGTGATTTAACATTATGATTTATTATTTAGCCTTTATACATGCACTTTTATTCTGGTTTCACTATTTAAGCTGGCATTTATCAAGGTGTCATTATTATTACTATATAGATATTTGCAAGTCAGGGTGTGTTTTGTGAGAGTTTGTGTGTTTTGTGAGTGTGTGTGTTTTGTGCATGTGTGTTTTGATTGTGTGTGAGAATGTGTTTTGTGTGTGTGCGTGTGTGTTCTGGGTTTGTGCGTGTGTGTGTTCTTGGTGTGTAAGAGTGTGTTTTGTGGGTGTGACAGAGAGAATGTGTGTTTTTGTATGTGTGTTATTACTTTTACAACGTTTTAAAGTGAATGTAAATTTTGATGCTAAACTGCCCAGTTTTTAAAAATTTGATTAAAAACAGGGGCACTTTAATTCATCAATATTTTCATTTCACTCCTGTTGTGAAAATAAACTTACTTTTTAATCTTCACAGCAGCTCCAGCTTCCTCCACCCATTTCAAAGCCTCTTCCTGGGTCTAAAATGAGGTATCTGGCTTCCTCCAATCACAGCAGTGAATCAGACACTGAATCCCCCGGGGGGGAATCTGTGATTGGAGGATGACCTATCAATCATTTCTGACATCAGAAATGGCTTGTGAGACCGGAGGAAGCAGCAGCTGCTGTGAAGATTAAAAGGTAAGTTTTTTGTCACAACAGGAGTGAAATGTAAATTTTGATGAATTAAAGTGCCCCTGTTTTTAATCAAAGTTTTAAAAACCGGGCACTTAAGCATCAAAATTTACATTCACTTTAAGGTTTACAACACTCGATAATAAAGTGCGCACACATTTTAGTCACTTGTATAAAAATTGCACAGGCAAAAAAGATTTAAGCACAGTGCTCAAAAAAATTAGAGTGGACATTATGGATAAGATTGTTTGTGTGTGAGTCTCTGTGTACGAGTGTGTGTGTATGAGTGTGTTTATGCGAGTGTGTATGAGTGTGTTTATGAGAGTGTGTATGAGTGTGTTTATGAGAGTGTGTATGAGTGTGTTTATGACAGTGTGTATAAGTGTGTTTATGAGAGTGTGTATGAGTGTGTTTATGAGAGTGTGTATGAGTGTGTTTATGAGAGTGTGTATGAGTGTGTTTATTAGAGTGTGTCTGAGTGTGTTTATTAGAGTGTGTATGAGTGTGTTTATGACAGTGTGTATGAGTGTATTTGCATGAGTTGTTTCAAAAATGTAAAAACTGCTATTGCGTGTGTATGAGTGTGTTTATGAGAGTGTGTATGAGTGTGTTTATGAGAGTGTGTTTATGAGAGTGTGTATGAGTGTGTTTATGAGAGTGTGTATAAGTGTGTTTATGAGAGTATGTATGAGTGTGTTTATGAGAGTGTGTATGAGTGCGTTTATGAGAGTGTGTATGAGTGTGTTTATGAGAGTGTGTATGAGTGTGTTTATGAGAGTGTGTATGAGTGTGTTTATGAGAGTGTGTATAAGTGTGTTTATGAGAGTATGTATGAGTGTGTTTATGAGTGTGTTTATGAGAGTGTGTATGAGTGTGTTTATGAGAGTGTGTATGAGTGTGTTTATGAGAGTGTATATGAGTGTGTTTATGAGAGTGTGTATGAGTGTGTTTATGAGTGTATGTATGAGTGTGTTTATGAGAGTGTGTATGAGTGTGTTTATGAGAGTGTGTATGAGTGTGTTTATGAGAGTGTGTATGAGTGTGTTTATGAGAGTGTGTATAAGTGTGTTTATGAGAGTATGTATGAGTGTGTTTATGAGAGTGTGTATGAGTGTGTTTATGAGAGTGTGTATGAGTGTGTTTATGAGAGTGTGTATGAGTGTGTTTATGAGAGTGTGTATAAGTGTGTTTATGAGAGTATAAATGAGTGTGTTTATGAGTGTGTTTATGAGAGTGTGTATGAGTGTGTTTATGAGAGTGTGTATGAGTGTGTTTATGAGAGTGTGTATAAGTGTGTTTATGAGAGTATGTATGAGTGTGTTTATGAGTGTGTTTATGAGAGTGTGAATGAGTGTGTTTATGAGAGTGTGTATGAGTGTGTTTATGAGAGTGTATATGAGTGTGTTTATGAGAGTGTGTATGAGTGTGTTTATGAGTGTGTTTATGAGAGTGTGTATGAGTGTGTTTATGACAGTGTGTATGAGTGTGTTTATGAGAGTGTGTATGAGTGTGTTTATGACAGTATGAGTGTGTTTATGAGAGTGTGTATGAGTGTGTTTATGAGAGTGTGTATGAGTGTGTTTATGAGTGTGTTTATGACAGTGTGTATGAGTGTGTTTATGAGAGTGTGTATGAGTGTGTTTATGGCAGTATGTATGAGTGTGTTTATGAGAGTGTGTATGAGTGTGTTTATGAGAGTGTGCATGAGTGTGTTTATGACAGTGTGTATGAGTGTATTTGCATGAGTTGTTTCAAAAATGTAAAAACTGCTATTGCGTGTTTGTGGTGGGGCTTATCTGGAAAGTTACTCTAAAGAAAAGACCCACTGTCTAAGACTTTGAAAACTTCTGCTGTATAATGTTTAGCAATTAGTAATTTTGCAGCATTAATGATAATTTGACCAGACTATTTTACATGTGATCCCCATGGTATAATTATATTTTTGGTTTGGGTGTTAGATCTCCATTTAGTTATTTTATTAATATTTATTATAATTAGAACAAAATATTTATGTAGTTTAGTGCATCCCCAATAGACATGAAGCATGTCCCCCCTTCTCCACACCCTCTCCAACATCTATCAGAGTCCCCCTGGGAAAGTGTGTCCCAAATGTTGTTGATTACTTATAAACGCTGTCTGTATAAAAGCAATGTTGGAACAAACTATCAGAAAAATTACAAATTATCCGCTAAACCCGGTGTGTAAATAACGCAACAAATTTAGCAATACCACACTTTCCATAGCCCTGCCATTACAAGTTACAAAACAACTTTCTTTTGTTGTGCGTTATGGTGCTTTAAGCTCTATACTGCACAAAAGGCCTGACTTGACGTGCTTGTGCACGTTTTTCCCCATAGACTAACACCTGCGATTGTGGAATGGCGATCGTTATAACGCAATCCCTATTGATGTCTATGGGGACAAGAAGGTTATGTAAAAACCTAACACCCTAACATAAACCCTTAGTCTAAATACCCCTAAGCCACCGTCCCCGACATCGCCAACACTAAATAAACCTATTAACCCCTAAACCGTCGGCCCCCACATCACAACTAATAAAATAAACCTATTATCCCTAAACTGCCAGCCTCCCAAATCGCAACTACTAAAATAAATCTATTAGCCCCTAAACCACCGGCCAGCTCATCGCGACACACTAAATTAAACTATTAAACCCTAAACCTAACACCCGCTAACTTTAAATTAAAGTTACAATATAACTACCTTAAAATAAATAAAAACTTACCTGTGAAATAAAATAAAAAACTAAGCTTAAACTATAAAAAAACCTAACATTACTATTTTACAAAAATAAAATAAGATAAAAATAAAAAACCTAACACTACGAAAAAATAAAACAAAATAACTTTACAAAAAAACAACTCTAAAGTTACGAAAAATAAAAAAAATCTAAGATTACAAAAAATAATAAACGAAATTATCCAAAACAATAAAAATTAAATCTAATCTAATACCCCTATAAAAAACAAAAAAGTCACCCCAAAATAAAACCACACCCTAATCTAACAATACATTACCAATATGCCCTTAAAAGGGCCTTTTGTAGGGCATTGCCCTAAGTTAAACAGCTGTTTTACATTAAAAAATTACAAAGTATCTTCTAACAGTAAACCAACCCCCCCAAAATATAAACTAAGTCTAAATAAACCTAAGCTACTCTAATCAGCTCTTTAGAGACCATAAAAAAAAAAAAAAACCTAATCTAAAAAAAAAAAAAAAATCTCCCCCATCTCTTACATTAACCTCTTTTTCCCATTCCCCCTACCATACTTATCTCTCTCTTCTTTTTTAAATTTATGGTACTCTTTTTCACTTTAATAGTATTTGAATTGATTACTTTATCCTTATTAAATAGTTCAGCTATGCAATCTGTTAGTGATAAACAAAATGTGTATGTTAAAGGGACATTAAACACTAAAAGCTACATGGAATGATGCAGTCAAAGAAAAGATTAGTCTGAGAATAACATGTAGATGTATTTTTTTAATGTTTCATTAGCTGTTTAATTATTGACAAAATAAGTGTAAAATGTTAATGTCTATAAAACAATGGGAGCTGCCATGTTGTAACTTAGGTCACCTTCTCTGCTGTGGCCAATTAGGGACAGTTATAAATAGGTCACTAGAGTGTTCAGCCCAGTGTTAATTTCGTCGACTAAAACAAGACAAAAATGAGTATAAAACTAAAGAAATTCTGATGACTAAAATACGACTAAAGCTAAAATGGCATTTTAGTCAAAAGACTATGGGGGGTAGTTATCAAGCCGTCTACTTTTCTGACTTCGCCGGCCCAATACGCCCGCCTAAGCTCGCCTACCTTCGCCGCCGCGGACCTGAAAAAATACGCCTAAGTTATCAAATAAAGCTGTCAAAAAGCCGCGGGGCGATGAGCAGCGGACTGTGACAGTTATCACTCATCCGATCTCGCTGCCCTTCGGCTTTTTCCCAGCTTTATTGCTAGCCTGTCACTAAGCACTCACACTAAACTGCACTGTTCTACCCCCTATACCGGCGCCCCCGGAGCCCCCCGCAACTAAATAAAGTTACTAACCCCTAAACCGCCGCTCCTAGACCCCGCCGCAACTCTTATAAATGTATTAACCCCTAAACCGCCGCTCCTAGACCCTGCCGCAACTCTTATAAATGTATTAACCCCTAAACCGCCGCTCCCGGACACCGCTGCCACCTACAGTATACCTAGTAACCCCTATCCTGCCCCCCCTACACCGTCGCCCTCTATTATAAAATTATTAACCCCTATCCTGCTGATCCCGCACCTCTCCGCAAACTAAATAAATAGTTTAAGCCCTAAACCGCCGCTCCATGAACCCGCCGCAACCTATATTAAACCTATTAACCCCTATCCTGCCCCCCTACACCGTCGCCACCTATAATAAATTTATTAACCCCTAATCTGCCCCCCCTACACCGTCGCCACCTACAATAAATTTATTAACCCCTATCCTGCCTCCCACTACGCCGCCGCCACTGTAATAAAATTATTAACCCCTAAACCTAAGTCTAACCCTAACCCTAACGCCCCCCTAACTTAAATATTAATTAAATAAATCTAAATAAATTAACTCTTATTAACTAAATGAATCCTATTTAAAACTAAATACTTACCTTTAAATAAACCCTAATATAGCTACAATATAAATAATAATTATATTCTAGCTATCTTAGGATTTATATTTATTTTACAGGTAACTTTCAATTTATTTTAACCATGTACAATAACTATTAAATAGTTATTAACTATTTAATAGCTTACCTAGCTAAAATAAAGAGAAATGTACCTGTGAAATAAATCCTAACCTAAGTTACAATTACACCTAACACTACACTATACTTTAATAAATTATTCCTATTTAAAAATAAATACTTACCTGCAAAATAAACCCTAAGATAGCTACAATATAATTAATAATTATATTATAGCTATCTTAGGATTTATATTTATTTTACAGGTAACTTTGTATTTATTTTAGCTAGTTAGAATAGTTATTAAATAGTTATTAACTATTTAATAACTACCTAGCTAAAAGAAATACAAAATTACCTGTAAAATAAATCCTAACCTAAGTTACAATTAAACCTAATACTACACTATCATTAAATTAACTAAATAAACTACCTACAAATAACTACAATTAAATACAATTACATAAACTAACTAAAGTACAAAAAATAAAAAAAGCTAAGTTACAAAAAATAAAAAAATAAGTTACAAACATGTTAAAAATATTACAACAATTTTAAGCTACTTACACCTAATCTAAGCCCCCTAATAAAATAACAAACCCCCCCAAAATAAAAAAATGCCCTACCCTATTCTAAATTAAATAAATTTCAAAGCTCTTTTACCTTACCAGCCCTTAAAAGGGCCATTTGTGGGGGCATGCCCCAAAGAAAACAGCTCTTTTGCCTGTAAAAGAAAAATACAACCCCCCCCCAACATTAAAACCCACCACCCACATACCCCTAATCTAACCCAAACCCCCCTTACAAAAACCTAACACTAATCCCCTGAAGATCATCCTACCTTGAGTCGTCTTCACTCAGCCGAGCCACCGATGGAACTGAAGAGGACATCCGGAGCGGAAGAAGTTAATCCTCCAAGCGGCGCTGAAGAAATCTTCCATCCGATGAAGTCATCATCCAGGCGGCGCTGAAGAAAAGTCTTCGATCCGGCCGATGTCATCTTCAAAGAGGCGCTGAAGAGGTCTTCTATCCGGGCGAAGTCATCTTCCAAGCCGGGTCTTGAATCTTCCTTCCGCCGACGCGGAACCACCTTCTTCACCGACGGACTACGACGAATGACGGCTCCTTTAAGGGACGTCATCCAAGATGGCGTCCCCTCAATTCCGATTGGCTGATAGGATTCTATCAGCCAATCGGAATTAAGGTAGGAAAATCTGATTGGCTGATGGAATCAGCCAATCAGATTCAAGTTCAATCCGATTGGCTGATCCAATCAGCCAATCAGATTGAGCTTGCATTCTATTGGCTGATCGGAACAGCCAATAGAATGCGAGCTCAATCTGATTGGCTGATTCCATCAGCCAATCAGATTTTTCCTACCTTAATTCCGATTGGCTGATAGAATCCTATCAGCCAATCGGAATTGAGGGGACGCCATCTTGGATGACGTCCCTTAAAGGAGCCGTCATTCGTCGTAGTCCGTCGGTGAAGAAGGTGGTTCCGCGTCGGCGGAAGGAAGATTCAAGACCCGGCTTGGAAGATGACTTCGCCCGGATAGAAGACCTCTTCAGCGCCTCTTTGAAGATGACATCGGCCGGATCGAAGACTTCTTCAGCGCCGCCTGGATGATGACTTCATCGGATGGAAGATTTCTTCAGCGCCGCTTGGAGGATTAACTTCTTCCGCTCCGGATGTCCTCTTCAGTTCCATCGGTGGCTCGGCTGAGTGAAGACGACTCAAGGTAGGATGATCTTCAGGGGATTAGTGTTAGGTTTTTGTAAGGGGGGTTTGGGTTAGATTAGGGGTATGTGGGTGGTGGGTTTTAATGTTGGGGGGGGGTTGTATTTTTCTTTTACAGGCAAAAGAGCTGTTTTCTTTGGGGCATGCCCCCACAAATGGCCCTTTTAAGGGCTGGTAAGGTAAAAGAGCTTTGAAATTTATTTAATTTAGAATAGGGTAGGGCATTTTTTTATTTTGGGGGGGTTTGTTATTTTATTAGGGCGCTTAAATTAGGTGTAAGTAGCTTAAAATTGTTGTAATATTTTTAACATGTTTGTAACTTATTTTTTTATTTTTTGTAACTTAGCTTTTTTTATTTTTTGTACTTTAGTTAGTTTATGTAATTGTATTTAATTGTAGTTATTTGTAGGTAGTTTATTTAGTTAATTTAATGATAGTGTAGTATTAGGTTTAATTGTAACTTAGGTTAGGATTTATTTTACAGGTAATTTTGTATTTCTTTTAGCTAGGTAGTTATTAAATAGTTAATAACTATTTAATAACTATTCTAACTAGCTAAAATAAATACAAAGTTACCTGTAAAATAAATATAAATCCTAAGATAGCTATAATATAATTATTAATTATATTGTAGCTATCTTAGGGTTTATTTTACAGGTAAGTATTTATTTTTAAATAGGAATAATTTATTAAAGTATAGTGTAGTGTTAGGTGTAATTGTAACTTAGGTTAGGATTTATTTCACAGGTACATTTCTCTTTATTTTAGCTAGGTAAGCTATTAAATAGTTAATAACTATTTAATAGTTATTGTACATGGTTAAAATAAATTGAAAGTTACCTGTAAAATAAATATAAATCCTAAGATAGCTAGAATATAATTATTATTTATATTGTAGCTATATTAGGGTTTATTTTAAAGGTAAGTATTTAGTTTTAAATAGGATTCATTTAGTTAATAAGAGTTAATTTATTTAGATTTATTTAATTAATATTTAAGTTAGGGGGGCGTTAGGGTTAGGGTTAGACTTAGGTTTAGGGGTTAATAATTTTATTACAGTGGCGGCGGCGTAGTGGGGGGCAGGATAGGGGTTAATAAATTTATTATAGGTGGCGACGGTGTAGGGGGGGCAGATTAGGGGTTAATAAATTTATTA